>NC_056732.1:368301822-368494593 GCF_019279795.1 Protopterus annectens | reverse complement strand
TTAAAACCCCTGTCCCCAGGGGAAAAAATTCCCTTTTAAAATTTTACACACACACACACACACACACACACACACACACACACACACACACACACACACACACACACACACCTCCATGATACCTGCCTGTCCATGGCTTTAAAGATAGTCCCACATATATGTCCATGTGTTACCCCATCCTGCATCACACTTGTTAACATACACACATTGATACCACTCATTAACATCTCAGTCCTCTAAATGGCCACACAAGTGGCCACAACACAAGGCCTGTTGCTACTTTACCTGCCTGACCTGTGTGTAGTGATTTTACTTGGCCTCACTGCTGTCATTCGGTATGCACCCTCTGTATGCCCGGACATGATGTGCATGGCCCCTATATGTGTTGTCTACTATGTTGCATCCATAATACTCACACTGGTGTGTCATGTTTATGTAATGCTCAGTACATGCCAGATATGCTGCTACTTCAGCCTATCATGTAACAACTGTAATATTTGGATACACTCCCTGGTGTTGACTAGAACTTCCCCAGTGCATCTGTAGAGCTGCATACATGGGTTGTAGGTGACCTCTCTGCTGACATTGATATTAAGGGTGTACCTGGTGTCTACCTTCCCTCTGGATGCCTGTTCCATGCTACAGACTATTTGCTGTCCTGTGATTACACACATGACAGGTATTCCTGGTCTGTAATGTGGCAGCCTGAGTCCATGTACTGCATGGTCCCACAGGGAGGTGCAGCCGTATGAACACCCCACAATCACACGTGCATACATGAACACCCACACAAACACACACATTCACACACACATCCTACATGCATCTACCTCCCTCGACTTCACCAAAGTGACCCTGCAGACTAACTAACCCCCAGGATGCACACACACACACACACACACACACACACACACACACACACACACACACACACACACACACACACACACACGTGAGGTTGCACAATGATAGTACACACAGTCCTCCTATTACCCATCTGCCAACATGCAGAACATATGGTACAGAACAGCATGCAGTTCAGCTATAGTCAATCCATGCTAGCAACAGTATACATGTGTGTGATGCATGTGCTGTGTCACTAGATGATGCCCCTTCCCCTGGATACCACTGTACCCATGTACACAGTATTGCTGTGCACCTGTTCTGCACCCTGCCATGTACTGTGCACCACAACTCACAGGTGTACAACTCATTGTGGAATGTGTAGTACTGTGTCAGTTATATCAGCTTTACTTCTCACAGCCCCTATGTTTTTCAGCAACACATAACTGGATGATATGTGGATAGATGTTACTGGTGAATGCCTGATGCCTGATTTACAGCTGTCAACATCAACAGACCATATATGACCACTCCAATACTCCTACACTGACAACCATCACAGCATACCATGGCTATGGTGGGTGTAAACACCTTTATTGATTTGACACACACATCCTTGATCTGCCATGGGATCACATCACTGCATATCTTATCAGTACACAAGCCCAATATGTGACATATGTCCTGTACTTTCATATGCAGTGTCTACAGATTGTGTTAGGTGTGCGGCTGCTGACCACAATGCATGCACACTGTGTGGGCATATGTGTACACACCCTTATCATGATGGTTTATTGCACCTCTTGTTGTGTGTACTACAGCAGTCACTGCTCCTGGCAGGGGTATACCAGCGTGGGCCATCTGCATTTGCCAGTGTATGTTCAGTCTGCCCTACACATGTCCCCCTATTCTTCATGATTGCAAGGTCTACTCATGTGTACATCCCAAGGTGTTCACATACTGCCATCACTATTGCTGTGTGGGTAGGGTTACGACTGCCACAGGCCCTGAACCTGACTATGTGCAGATAGCGCCATTCTTAGCATCCTTAGGATCCCTGCTGCAGTACACTGGTGTGTCATGCTGAAACCCCCCCCTCCTTCAGCCTTTATGCAGATGCATGACAAGTAAGCCTTACACGTGTGTCACTTTGCAGTGTCCCTACACTGAACACCACATGTTGCAGCCTAGATCCAGCTGATAATGTGGACTACTGTAATTCCTTATGCCATAGTGTATCTCTGAAGCAGTTGCCATTGTCCTACAGGTATATACACTGGTGTTGCACTGTATATGGGTGTTGTTCTGAACATGTCCCTACTGTAGGCCATGTCTTCCACCAGTATGTTACTCCCTGTGGACACATTACACAATGACAGGACTTTAGTTATCATCAGGTGTCTGACATACCCTTCCAATACTCTATCATGGTCACCCCTGTGAGACCATACATTTCACAGCAACACTACATGCACATGTACAGCATGCATTTAGGGTAGGTGTGTTAGATGTGTGCATGGAATATACCATCACCATTACATGCCCAGTGTGTTGGCAAGCATCTATATAAAACATACTCACCAGCTACAGGCTGCTGCCTTGGTGGTATCCTGGAGGGACCTACATAAGAGGGTGAGAGATGCAATGTCAGTGGCCACACCTGTGGCAGTGCTACAGGGTGGGTGCAGTATTAAAATACATCAATTGTACATTCCAATGATACTACCACATCTGGACATCTGTTTATCACTACAATGCAGCAACACAATATATCTATGACATGTCAGATATGCATGATCGACCTGTACCAATGCAGATATATACACAACAGTGGTCTACTGATGTGCCCTGTGTCCTTACCTGCATGGTCCTTGGCCAGTGTGTGGGTGACACCCACCTCCATGAAGGAGTCCAGCGGTTGATGACTGTCTGGATGGGCAGGTGCCACTAGGCTGGCCAGGAGCTCTTCCCCATGTGTCAGAGGGGGATGGATGGCATGGCCCCCCCCTGTGGCAAGGTGATCCCCCAGGACTGCAGCAGCATGCTGACATGCATTGCGAAGCAGGTTAGTACAATGATGCCGGACCTGCTCATAACTGCGGTTGTGCAGTCCGACATCATTGACTAGGTTGTTCCACAGTGTAGTCCACTCCTGCTGCTCATGTGCAGCCCTGCCAAACAGCACTGGACAGTGCTGGATCAAGTGTGATATCACCACATCATTCTACACTTGGGAATAGGTGGGCAACCATGCATGTGCCATCTTGGCTGAAAGACATAGAGATGGAAACATGTCTGAGCAACTCATACAGCAAGGTTACCACAGTTCGAAATACACATCTCTGTCACCCCCTCACCATATCAGCTTCAACAAACTGTACACACAACTCATTAGGTATGGCTACAGCTTGCCTACCAGTGGGACAGATATTGCATTGTACCACACTTTCTGCTATGTGATTGTAGCCGTGTCCCCTGTGTGGACACTGTCATTGCTGGCCTGTTACAGACTATTCACCTGCATGCCATTGTCAGGGCCACTATGGTTCCATATATGCCAGTGGTATGGCTGCTTTGGGATAGCTGCACATCTGACATTCTGTGCTATTGAGGATATCTATGCATGCTGTTGGACATGTACCAGGATTGTGTAGACTATTACTGCCAACATATGTTCTATAAGAGTGACACAATAACATGTATATGTTCTATTGGCCAGCAGAACCACCGCTCCAAATCCATCTGCCAATGATACCTGGCCACATCACATGTGTGTACCAACCTGGGGCTTTCTTATGTACTGGTCCAGCAATACCATCAGGTGGGACCACCCAGGGGATGTTCTCTCCTCTTGGGGCACACACAGACATGCTCCTGTCCCTTGAGGTCAGGTCTAGGGCTGTTCTATATCGGGCTCCACAGACACATGTGGGATGTGCTACATCAGTCTGAGGTACCCAGTACACATTCACAGGGCCAACATGCTCCTCCTGCTCAGCCTCCAGACCAGGCACCTTCAGGATGTGGACTGCTGTTGTGAGTAGCAGTGGGTTGGTGGACTTGTTCCCATTGTGCCCATATTGGGGCCTATGGGGCATCCACATAACAGACCACACACACCAACCAGGGTGTTTACCCACCACATGTGTCACATACCACCCTTGTAGACTGTCCTCTATATCTACCAATCCTGACCACCTCCATAAGTGTACCTACCATACATCCCCATACTCCCATTGCATACTTCACAGATGGGGCAATGTGGTCCCAACAAGGGACTAACATGTGACATACCCGTCCATGTTGCACACACTGCCAGCTGCAGATATCTGTGTGCATTGCAATGTGTGCTTGTGCCTCGCACATAGCACACATCACTATGGTATTAATATAAGGGACATGTATTTACATACATATATGTTTGCGTGTGTTTGTATATATGTAGACATGTGCATATAGGTATATATCTAGATATGTGTAGATATGTGTGATGTTGTATATATGTGCACATATATATGTCTACACATGGGTATCTGATAATTTGTGGACATACATGCTGATATACATATATATATTTATATATTATATATATATGATATATGTACACATATGCATACCTATATGTGGGGTACATTCAGACATCAGCTCCACAATCTCACAACACCTTCCTGCACAGCTTAACTGTTCTGCCTTGCTACAACACAGACAGGTGCCACATATGGACATGGCCTGACATTAGGGGGTGGTATATGTAGGACCCAATTGCAGGTAACCCTATTACATGCCTATGGCATTCTGGCATGCTAAATTACAGATTAACCTGAGTATCCTGCCAGTGGTGGGCCATGGGTCCCATGTGTCCATCATAATGGCATTACTTCCACCACCAGTTATTGGCCACGTAATGTATATACTTCCCATTACACAACACACACTATGATGGCTTACATCTTGTCAGTCAGTGCTGACCTGCACAGTTGACGGCTATGGCCCACTACCCAAAGGGACAGACACTATTGTCCATGGCATTTGTTCAGTTGAACATCATCACAACAACACCTGATGGCACATATAAATCATTCCACATCATCTATCTCATTATTATGGACCAGGTACTACATTCTATTACATGTATATATACTTCACATACCTGTTGTGGGAATGATGTTTTGAATTAATGCTGGCTAAATGCCTTTGACTTAGGCTTTTTTTTGTTGAAGTTTTTTGTCTTTCTTCCTCTCTCTCTCTCTCTCTCTCTCTCTCTCTCTGTCTCTCCAGTAAATGGATTGAGCTGCTTTGAATAGATTGGAGCATGGCTTTAGTAGGTGATGCACATGATCAGGTGATGTCCTCTGCACCAATCAGTGTCCTCCACTTGCTAACTGCATGCAGCTTACTGTGTAGTACTTCCAATTACCACTGTCATGGCAACCACCTACTATAAATCCTTACATCATGTGGCCGTGGTCCCCTTATCTTTCCTGTGTGATGGACATCCTTCCTGTGAGTGGGTATCAGTGTTACAGGCAGCAGGTAGCAATACCTCTTACAGGAGAACTGGCATACTCAGGCCAGCTACATATTTGTAGGAGGTTCCAGAACTACAGACAGAGTGTGAGTAGAGTTGTGTTATGCTTTGTATAGTACTGGTGTTACAGGGTTTGTGTGTACATACTAGTTTACCTTGGAATGCAGTCTGTCTGCATAGCTCTATGTTGTGGTCTTATCCTCTTAGTGGCCCGAGGTGTGCCTATCATGCTTTGTATGTCCACCACACAGGTCTTGTGTCAGATATGTCACTGGCAGTATCTGTGTTGAGTGCTATCAGTACATGGCTACATCCATTTATGTTTTTAACCTCAACTCCATGACTAAGGGTATGTTGCAGACTATCCTGTAACACCAGTGACTTGCTTAGTGTATGGCAGCAGTTTTCCACATATGGGCTTGTGTTCCAGCCTCTGTCATCCACCTACATACCAAGCTTTGCACATATGACATGCTGCCAGGGGTTGTTCTGTAGTGGACTGTGAGTATATCACGCTGCCATTCCTGCCATCAGTCCACTGCTGTTGTATCCCCCACACATACGGTGGGGCTGGGACCATATATGTGTGGACTTCACCTACACAATACATGTGTGCCCTTATGCATTCCAGAGGCCAGTGTATGTAACAGTGGTATATGGCCCCATATTATTGAGTCTGGGGGGATGCACCATAAATAACCTAGGCTGTTACAAAATGTGGGGGTATCAGGGGTGAGCTGCCTTAATGTATATGGATGTACAGTACCATACAATTCACCTATATTTACATTAGTTACATAAATTGGGTTAATGCAGGCCTACTGCCTCCTGCCATACAGACTATTCTGTTTGTCAGTGTGCTTGTGATGGTGTCAGTTATGCCTTGTTATGTAACAGTTACTTCCCATTTGGTCAATTGAAGTCTTTACCACCTAGTGATTGTGTACAGAGTATAGATATAGGCTGCTGAATTATACACCTGCATTACATACTGTTGATTGTTTGGTATTCTGTATCCCAGTCTGTCTTTACTATTGTATAATTTGAAGGGCTTGGCCTGGACAGCAACAGTTGTGAACCTTTCCAGACTACTGTATTAGTATAACTGTTTCACTGTGGCATTACTCTGTTTATATGGATGTCAGTGTCTGAACAGCTATATGACATGGCATATAAAACTGTAATAGTGCACAAATAAAGGTTTTCCATTTATGCAAACCTGTGTTTGGTGTTATATCCTATGACCTCTCTGTGGGTGTATGTTGCAGGCAACAATTGTCATTTGTATGGGTGGCTCATACAGTGTCCAATTGTTAAGGTGTTAACTGTAGGCATAGTGGCTGTTCCATATTGTGTGCACCTTCTACATATGTATCTTACTGCACATATCTCTGTGTGTGTATGTGTAGTCACATGTATATGTGTGTATATATATATATATATATATATATATATATATATATATATATATATATATATATATATATATATATATATATATATATGTGTATATCTGTATCTGCATATATGTGTCTGTGTATTATCCTGGGTATGTCAATAGCTTCCGCAGTGTACATTTCCTATGAGCCAGACTGTACTGCATGATATGTTACCAATACCAACCAGACATCATACAGTTGGGATGTAGTACTGTTAACATCTTGTGCCCATGTTGTGTCAGGTTCTGGTTATGGGATCTGCAACACCTGGTAGTGTATTGCAGGGCAGATGTGTTTGGCTGTGGGGAGGTATACCTATTCATACAAGACATATATTGTTTGGGGTCTCTCAACCCCATTAATGGTGCATGTGGACATATATGTTTTAGTTATTTTCCCATTGTTATCTACAGATGTATGCCCATATATACCTCTATATATATATATATATATATATATATATATATATATATATATATATATATCTGCTTACATATATATAACTATGTCCGTATATACCTACATAGATATATATCTGCTTACATATATGTAACTTGCTGTGTATATTTAGACATATAGATGTAGACATATATATCTATAGATGTAGGCATTTGCATGTATATATGTTCATATAAAGACATGTTGTATCTGTTTAGATATTAATATATTTACACACACATACTTCTAAATGGAATACATTCTCTGTACTGTTGAATGACTAGGCTAGATGATATATTTTTGAAAGCATCAGGGTTATGACATGGCTTAGTGGTAAATCACATTGGCTATGGTGTGCAGGGTCCTGGGTTCAAGCCTTACAGAGGCTGTTTATTTTTTTGCTGGGGAGAACACGGGCCATTGGATACAGAGTGATTAAGGCACTTTAAAGCAGTTGTAAGCGGGTTTGCCCGGGTTTGTGCTGAGGTAAGCACTGCTAACTTCGGTTACAGTTTCTTAAACTCAGTTAGCTTCTAAATTGCTTAATCTGTGTCAGCATTGCTTAGCCCCATGCAAACAGGCTTAAACCTGCTTACTGCTGCTTAAAAGTTCTTACTCACACTTACCCCTGCACTAATTTCTTTAAAAGAAAAGAAAAAGGGGATGATAGGAAAGTGGTGAAAAAAGAGGTACAAAGAGAGAAAGACAGTAGGGAAAATAGCCATGGATGTTCAGGATGGGTGTAGGGAAGGTCCATAGCTGCCCATTTCTTCTGCAGCAACAGCTGTGCATATGCACTGAATTTGGAGGTAGATTTGAACACTCAAACCCCTGTGAGTGGCTGAGGACAACAAAAGTAAGTTGGGATGCCAATTAGACTGAATTACATGTGTCCATTGGACATGTGTGTGAAATGGACAGCTATGTATGGGGTGAGATATTTTTGTGGGAACAGATTGCCCTTTTTTTCAGGTGAGAGTGGGATTTTGGGTAGGGTAGTAGGTATATTTGGGGAGGTAGGTTGGGCAGGTTAACAGACAAGACAAACAAGATGCATACAGGGGCAGTATATGACACATGGAGGTAAACACCTTGATGGGGAGGGTTGTTGGGAATTTGCAAGCCCATGTACCCCCTAGTGGAAACAGTGGGACTGAGGTCCCCACCCATGGGCAGTCACCACTGCACCTTAACAACCCCAAAGGTGGCTGTGCTGGTGGCTGAGTTGCAAAGCCAGGCTGACTCTCTAATCCATCTACTGAGGTGGTTCCACCTGAAGGTGGTGCAGGGGCAACTGACAGGGAGGTCCTGGGTTGGGCCCCAGGCATGCTGGTGCTTGGTGCCATGGCCAGCTGAGGTGGGATAGGTGGGTCCGCTGAGACCAGCTTCCCCAAGCGTGCTATAGTGTTTAGATTTTATCATCATATGTGGGTTAGTTATAGTCAACACATTTCAGGGTTAGGTATAACAGCATGCATAGATATTCCCATTAACCCAGACACCAGATACAGAACAGTTGCGTAGCAAACAGAACACATGCATATATGGGACCACAGTGGTAATAAGAACAGCATTCAGGAACATTGATGGCACCATGCCACCAATGTTGGAATAATTCAATATAGCACATGCATGGGAATCATTAATATATTTATCAAACAATTGGACAGTATCAGAACATAGGTGACATTACATACCAGTGTGGGTGGGTATGTTGATTATTGTTGGAGATATGGGGTGGGGGTGGAGAGAAAGATGTCAATTAACAACTAGTATATTCCTGCAGTCCGCATTACTTTTCTAGTCAGTGCTATCTGTACATTGCAAGTCTTACTACACTACCCTGTAGCCTTAGTTTGGACAGTGATATGGCTGTTGTTATCTTTACACATGATCTGGTTTTATCTGCAGTATACACCTCTTACCTGGTATACCTGTGGAGGGAATGTTTGTTAACACTAACTGTTTCTACACATACTCCTAGATTATGGGTTGATGTTGTGCACATAGGTATCCAACTCTTTCTGCACAGACTCTGGCCATGTGTTGACCACATGCTGGTGTACCAGGACATATCTAGAATATTGCCCTCTTCCACCTTTAGTGACCTGACACACACATATACATGCTTTCCTACACAGTTATATTCTGTAGCACAGTGTGGGTGACAGTGATCAGTGATACTTTATTATTCAGAGAAACTGCAACACTCACAATTCCCTACAATACCAAAGTGAACAGTACCAGTACAGGTTATAATGGTCTGTATTTCTCAGCACAGTGTTCGTATCCAACGTACCTGTGGGAGTAATGTTTGTTAGCACTACCTGACTGTTGCCACACAAACTTCCAGATTACACATTAGTATTATGCACATACATCTCACTCTGTTACTGTACACACTCTGGTCACAGCTTGACAACATGGGAGTGTAGATAGAACATACTTGAAATATTACTCTCCTAACAGTTTTGGGGGTTGCTACAGTGACAGGTTTGTTCTCATAGGTGTTTGACAATCAATTGCATTCCCTGTTTGCTGTCTAAACATTTGGGATCATCACTCAGACTTACCAGGGGGACAGGGGGACAGGTAGCAGATATTGACCCATATACTGGACATTCTGGCCTCATCTGTACAGTTGTGGCATACGATTCTGTATGCAGCCTACATCCACTCCCAGGATTCAGACCATGGCTGTGTCTGCTACAACTTAAACACTGTCCATCACAGTTGTGTCTGCTATATAGATATTGCTGTATATCTCCTATCTGCTTTCTGTCTTATTAATCCCCTGTCCTTTTGCATTCTGACCTTGTATTACAACACTCTTATACAGATTTTCTAGACAGTTATATGTTGTAGGACAGTGTGTGCGACAGTGATGTGTAATACCTCATTATTCAGAGCAACAGCATCAGTCGCACTGCCATACAATACCAATATAAACAGTACCAATACTGGGTATCATTCTTGTATTTCTGGGCGCAGTGTTGGTATCTGACAGACCTGTAGGAGAAATGTTTATTAGCACTACCTGAATGTTCACACACACAGTACCAGATTCCACATTACTATTATGCACATACATCTCACTCTGTTACTGTACACACTCTGGTCACAGCTTGACAAGGTGGGGTGTAAATGGGACACACACGGCTTCTTAGTCTCATAAGGTATTGTGGAGTTGCTAGTGTGCCAGCTTTGTTCTCATAGATGTGTGTCAATCAGTTGTATTTCCTGTTTGCTGCCTATATGCCTGGGATCATCCCACTGATTTCCCAGGGGGACAGGTTGATAGGCAACAGATATGGGCCACTTTACTGGACATTCTGGACATTTCTGTACAGTTGTGGGGTATGATTCTGTATGCAGAGTAATATCACTGGCAGGATTCGAACCATGGCTGTGTGTGCTAAAAAAACAACAGTGCACATCTCAGTTGCATGTGCTATTCAGGTTTTTTTGTCTGCATTTTCCCTGTTTTCTGTCTGTGTCTCTCAGTTGTACTAAATGGCCTCTGGGGATTACACCTGTCATATACAGGCATTCCTACACATTTAATTTATGGTGCACAGTGTGGGTAACAGTGCTTAATACTACAGTACTATTACATGATTGCTAATCTACATTACCATATGATACCAGAGTATACACATGCAGTCCAGCAGTTAGACCTTTATTGTCAGGCTATCACACTTTTATTGACATACAAACAATATGAGACTCTTCCTGTCATAATCTCTAGTGTATGCAGTACTTGTCTCGAACTATACAGGTTTTATACAGGCAATTAATTTACTACTACTTTTAGTTTTATTTCCTATGACAGTAATTGCATGAGTATTACTGACCTGCCTCGCATCGCAACCTCGCCAGATGACTGACGTGGGCCTCCTGGTTCACGGCCCACTCCATTGCAGCTGTGGGGGACATAAGAGGAATATTTAGCCATACCTATCCATGATATACCTGAAATGGCAATTATTACACACATAGTGGGGTGATACTTACACACGACTGCAACATTCCTTGTTGCTCTAGCCTCTTGGAGCCACTCCTCCAAGAGGTCCCCCTTACACCGCTTCAGGTCGGCATAGTGATGCCTGACCTGCTCACCAGTTTGGGGTATGCCAGTGGCACTGGTGAGGTCACATGCGAGATGGTCCCAGGCCTCCACCTTATATTGGGAGCCCTGTTACTGGCCCTGCAGCAGTCTCTGATCATGGTCTTTGACAAGGAGTCCTGCATGACCTTGGACTCCTGGATGCACCAGCACTAGTCTGCACCCGAAAGCACACACCTTCTCCTCTTATTGCCATTGTGCCTGCAAGGGGAAGCTACAACCAGTTATGAGATGTATTCTCGCCTCTTGGGTTTAGGTAGGGCTGATTTCCTGCACTTTTCTGTGGTTGGCCGATTTTGAAAAGGCTAAGCTATGGGCAAACCTGCTTACCTAGGGTTGTCATTACTTAAAGGGATATAACACTAGGCATATTGAGTTAGCTGGCCTACACATTGCTTACACCTCCTAAGCTGACTTGTGCAGTACTTAGCGTTGCTTACATTAGACTTTGCATTATAATTCCTTTTTGGCATTGAGTTATTATTCATTACACCATATATGTATGCCTGGTATCCATGATTCATGTGTACGTACACTGCATGAGGTCCTTGTGTTTTATTGGGGACTTCCAACACTATACTACAATTACACCTGACTTCTGGCCTTACTGCTGTACTCAGGTTCACATATTTATGTTATGTAGTGGGTTAAGGCACATATGTCTGTATTCCTTTCACAGGTTCAGTTTGGTTTTACTATGGTGAAGACTTGTTTGCTAGTACCTCAGTCTTCTGCACTTCTGTGATGGTTTGGTGGTTAACTACTGTGACAATGGTGCATGGGGTCCTGGGTTTGATACCTGCATGGCTGTTTATGTTGTTGATGGGCAGAACAAGGGCCGTTAGATACAGAGTGATTAAGGCACTTTTGAGAATTTGTAAGCAGGTTTGTGTGGGTTTGCTCGATGGTAAGCACTGCTAACCTGCTGTTACATCTGCTTACAGAGAGTTACCTTTAGAATTGCTTAACCAGTGTAGGCATTGTTTACCGCCACATAAACAGGCTTAAACTCACTTACTAGTGCTTAAATATGCTTACTACTGCTTACTGGTGCTTAAACCTGCTTACTAGTGCTTTATTCATTATGACACTGACACCTCACATGTGCATTTACTGCAGCACTGCAGTTCATAAAAATATGTTATTTAGTGGGTTATGCAACATAAATATTACTCATAACATGCTTTGCCATGGAAAATGGTATGTACTGCTGTGGGACTCGAACTGGGAATGGCTTCTCGTAAGGTGAATGATCTACCCACTACACTATTGCTATGCTGCTTCATTTGCATTTATATTCCTTGTTAACCTCCTCAGCCATTTAAGCTGCATTAACCGTAGCTAAGCAAAGGGCACACCTGCACCTACGGTTAGCTTTAATTGGATATTTATTAAAAAAAAGGTTTCTTCATTTTATTTTTTATCCTTTTGCTGTTGTACACAAGAGGGACTGTTGGTGGTGATATGCAGATGCCTATGAGCGGTCTCACTCATTTCATACCTTTTTCTGCTGTTCTTCATTGCGGGGGCATGTATATTCTGTGAGCTCTGCTCTCAGACATGCCCCCTGCACTCTTAAATGCTCCATGTAAGACTAGGAGCTCAGGCAGTGCACCTCATTACTATGCGTGGCGTGCTGCCTTCCTGCTCCTAAATGGCCGACTCCATGCAGGACTAAGCTAGTCCTGCACAGAGGAATAGTACATCCGGGGGAGTATCTTTCTATTGGCTGAATGTTGTTTTTGATATCTTCCACTTGCTGAATTGTGACACAGCTGAAATTGCATGACCATCTGTGTCTTCAGCCCCTGAAATATTGCAAAAGAATCATGGCAATGACTGGGATTTGCTAGCAATTGTCATCATTATAATTCTTGAAATGTTTGCTCATGAATATGGAATTTTACTTTTTTAAATAACAGCATGCCACTGTAACTTGATGTATAGCATATTACTGTTGCTTCAAATTTTTGTTTTCATTCATTAAAATATAATCTTGGAACAACATTTTTGTCTGGTATTACTGTGGTATAAACACCCCAGAAATATTATCTGAAAATTGCAAAATGTATTCCCTGATTCATGAACATCCTTGCCTGATTATATTACATGCATTATATTTACTATGGTATCCTGTCATAATGATTCTTAAACAGGGATTGTGGTAATGACAAGAGGTGCACAGATAAACCCCTCTGTATGTGAATTCTACACTGGTGTGCATAACATGCCACACAGAGTGGTGTACTTAACCCATCTGTGTCTCAAACAAACAGCAAGAGAGGACCAGCTACAGTGGTGTCATCTCACACACCCAAATAATTTACACAGTAGTAGCTATTCTGTGTGTGATATACTGCACCTCTCTAGCTGACCCTGATGTGCAATGACTTGTTATCATGCCACAAAATGATTTGTAATACTTTTCAACTCATTTGAAAAGACACCTGAGCACTGACATTTATCATAAAATGGTTTCTCCCTTTTTTAATTTCTCCAAGTCATTTTTGTTTCTAATACCATGACAGTAATGGACCCCATTCCTAAGTCAAAGTATGATGAAAATTGATGTCAACCAGAAGTGCTCTTTGCAGCACCCACAATATACCCAGTAATAACTCCTTCTGCAATTCGCAAGGGGTTACATATATTGGTAACATAAATAAATACAACTGTAGATTCTTTTTTTATAAGGCCCATTGCTCCTACTACTATTGGAAATGTCTGGGTATCTTTCTTTCACATTGCTCTCATTTCTGCCTACAAATCCTGATATTTTATGACTTTGTGTCTCTCTGTATGTAAAACACTGTAGTCACTGGGATTGGCGATTTCAGTGATCAAAGCTACTTTTGTCTTATTTTCATGGACCACTATATCCGGCTTTCTAATATCTGTCTTTTGAATTGTTGGAAATGGGTGATCCCATGTGATGTAAACTTCATCATTTTCTGTGATGCTTTGTGTCTCATGTTTCCAGTGTTTTTCAGCCACTTCAGTACCATAATGTTTGAGCAATCTCCAGTGCAACAGTCTTGCCACATTATTATGCCTTTCAGTATACAGTCCTTCTGCCATTAGTATGTCACAACCAGTAACGAGGTGTGCCACTGTTTCCAATTTGGTTTTACAAAACATACAATTGTCAGTTTCTCCCACATGTTCAATGGACTTTGTAAAACAGCATGTACATAGCCAACTATCTTGGGCCACCAATATTAATCTTTCATCTCTTGGTTTGAATTTGCCTCTCCTTAACCATTCCTGCATTTGTTCCTGATCAACATGAGGTTCTTTCTGAAGTTTTCTATACTTGCAACTATATTTATGCATTTTCCATATTTCTTGCCTTCTCATCTGGTCCTTCACTTTATATTCTTTCTTTTGATTTTTCACACATTCAGTTGCCACCTGATCTTTATCTACTTCTGGTTTGATTTCCATTCCTGCGTTATGCTGATATGCTTTTGCTAGATTAAGCAGAGCAGTCATAAATTTATTCTCCTCATGTTTCAAAACTTTCGCTATGTTTGGGTCTTGTGAGGTCAGCAGATATGTGTGTAGTCCCACAATTGCAGATCTATACATGTAATCACTTTCAAGGAGGTCCAGCCCTCCTTCGGAACGGAGAAAATATAATCTTGGTATGCACTGATTTTTATGAATCATTTGGTAAACATGAAGCATCCTTCTTGTTTTCTTATCTAATCTATCCAACACATTTTGGGACCAGCCAATCACTCCAAAACTAAGTTAGGACAAGAAGAGCAAACTGGTTTATAGCCTGGATTTTGATCTTAGATGCAAGGCTGTTTTCAGGATTAATTTAAGTCTTCTAAAGTATTCCTTACTAAGTTTAATTCACATCTGTTTATGTTTTATTGTTGATCCATTATCAATTCCCAAATATTTATACACTCCCTCTTGCTCAAGTTCTTTTATATCACATTTTTGTCCGTCCCAAACTGATGTTTTCTTGGTGCTGCAGTTTACCTGCTTTAAAGGTTACTTTTGCACATTTATCACAATTAAATGATATTCTTATACCATCTGAAAACGTTTTGACAACTTGCAGTTGTGCTTTCAGTTCCTCATCTGATGATCTATGCAGTTTTAAATCATCGACAGAAAAGATGAGAAGTCTTTACACTTTGTTGTTTTCCAGGAGCCAAATTATAGCCATGGCCTAAGCTGTTAAGTAGACAGCTTAATGCGTTAAGGGCAAGACAGAATAACAGTGTTGACAGAGAGTCACCCTGAAATATCCCCCTTTGAATTTTTATTCCTGGAATAATAATTTTTCCTTTATCATGGCTTAATTGCAAAGTGGTCTGCTGCTGTTTTATGGTCACTGCAATGTAATCAATCAGTGTAGGGAGTATCTTATACATTTTTAAGCACTCTTTTATCCATGAATGTGGGATACTGTCAAATGCTTTTTTATAGTCAATCCATGCCATACTAGATTCTTCCCCTTTTCCGCTATGACTTTATTTAACAACAAATGATCCTTTGTTCTACATGACTTTCTTTTATTGCCCTTTTGTTCTACTGCCATAATTGAGTTTTCTTCTAAATGACTATAAACTCTGTCAGTACCAATTCCAGTATATAGTTTATATGCTGTCAGAAGGCAAGTTATTGGTCTATAGTTTTTAAGGTAGCTTGCAGGTTCACTCTTAAGTAGGAGCATTGTTTTTCCTGTTGTTAGCCAGGTTAGTGTCTGTTCAGGGTGCGCATATAAATAGTTCTACGCATAGCTAAATCTTCATGTAAAGATGTTAATACTTTTAACCAGAAGTTAGGTACTACATCTGGGCCTGGGGATTTCCAGTTAGAGGCTTTTCTTAACTTTGTTTCAATCTCTCTGGCTGTTACTTCATCCGATTTCATATCCTGTACTTTTAAACGTCTTATTCTTTCTTTTACTTCTTTTATCCATTTAGCATCTTTGTTATGTTCCACAGGCTCTTCATAAAATGGTAATGAGGGGAATATGGTGCTCTGGAAGGTCCCATTTGTAGGCGCTCCACTGCATCACTGTCTGATGATTTCAAAGCACTGTAAATGTGTTAGCAGGCCTAAACTGTAATTGTGTTAGCAGGTCTGTGTGCACCACAGAGTGCAGCATAACATGAAGGTTTTTACTATCAAACAAAATAATTGTTTTGGAGGGATTTTCTTCAGCCTTTGCTGATGTTGGCCCACAGCTCCAGAATGCTGAGTGACACATCAGTATAAGAGGATTCTCTTTTTCTCTTCTAGAAATGTTGTAATTGTTCTAGGTTCCTAAGTAGTTACTAGGCAGGCAGTCCAGGAGACTACTTAGGAGCCTAGCCCAATTTCCCTGAAGTACTGTCTTGATTAGTGACTTAATCGGGGTCATAAATTTGTTAAATGGAGGATAAAAGAAACAAACCCTGTACTGGAGAAAGTAGCTCATACCTTTAATCCTTGCACTAATAGTTATTACCCTTTTATGAATCCCAGACTATGTCTGGTTGGTTCATTTGCACAGGCAGTCTGTGTGTGGTATGTTGTAACTACTGTATAGGGTATGCAAGCATACAAGGACTTCCCGATTGTAATAGCAGCGACTATGAATTGCAAAGGACTTTGATAATTGTTTATACTGGGGTCTATATCATTTTTTCAAAGACTGACAATATTGAAGCTGATATTGTCTGCACGAGAATAGTGAAAGTGCAGAACATCAAACGGTTAAACCGAAATCTCCGTAAGGGGAAATTTCCATTTACTTCAATGTAGTGCGGTCTCGCAGTTGGTATATTTAAGTAGCAGGGGTGTGGGAGGTGCAGGGGGGCTTGCCCCCCTGCCTACACCCTTTAGTTTTTATTTTTTTGTTTTGACTATATTTTTATAAACGTTCATAGTTTTAATAGTTCAATCACTAAAGGTCGATCTTTAGTGATTCGAACTATTAAACTTTCGATGATCTAATATAGACCCTTTATACTGCATATCCTCCCTACCTCATGGGGCACTATGTTTATTAATCCCACCCTGGCTAAGCAGATTGTTAAAATATACTGTAGTAATATATGTTATAAGACAATTAGCAAAGGTCAGGATCTCACCATACATACAGGGTCCCTATTAGAGCGACGAAAAATCAAAATCTCGAACGGCTTAGAAGTCAAAAATCCCATTCTTCATAATCGCTATTGTGAGATTGCGGTACAGTGAAGATTGGAAAATTTGCCCTTTCCTCACTGTAGTGTGATCTCGGAGCTGGAATATATATTTAGCAGGGGTGTGGGGGCACAGCCCCCGACAATAGCGATTCCGATTTCCTGCATTTCCGCTCGTGTGAGCATTCGAGATTTTGATTTTTTGTTGATCTAATCTTGACCCTACATACATATACTTAATTTTTTTCTGGAATTGTCAGTGCAGCATAGTAGAGGGCCTGGGCAGCCTGTTATAGTACAACACAAAAAATGTGAGTGTAGTTTTATGTATGTCTTTATGCTGCTTACAAACTTAATAATACAAACACACTTGAATAGTACATCAAATATAGAGAAAAGAATTAGAGAAAAATGCTAAGCCCTTATGCTGAAAGGTTTACTTTCAGATTCATTTTGAGGCAAAAGAATATCCCAAGTTTCTCACACAGCCAGAGGGCAACATAAGCAGTAATGTAATGAGCTCTTACTAAAGACAACATCTGGAATTAAGATGAGGTAATTTACAAAAGTCGTAGGTACAGGGGTGAGGTTAGGCAAAGTTTGCATTGAGAACCATTAAAGAACACACACATATAAATAAATATCATATATGTTAATAAAGTACTTCATCAGTGTCTGTGGAGAATAGCGTTAATATTTCAGTAAACAAGTCGGGTAGCAGCAAAACCAATGCAGAGGCAACCAACTTCTCTAATTGCCTCTGTAAGTTAAATGATTAATCAACTAATTAACCCAGAGTGAAATGTATATATACTCACAATGTGATTACTTTTGTTGTCTGAAGAAGTTTGCTGACAGAGCAAACGAAAAGCGCTTAATCTTATTAAATCTTTTTGGCTTTTACTGGTCTGCATTGGTTTTGCTGCTACCCGACTTGTTTACTAGTTTAGTTTTGTGTTTATATTTTTTTTGAGTTAATATTTCAGTAATTGACAGTTTAGTCTGAGAGGTGTTTTAACACTAATTTAACCATTTAGTGCCCATCTTTTAACATTAACTTAACCAGTTAACACCCAGGATTTTCACTAGCAAGTATACGTTTTGAACCCTTTTCCCTATGCTGGGCATCTAGCCATTCATCCCAGTCCTTGTTGACAGATATCACTGTTGTCATTCTCCAAGGGGAACCAGCTATCAAATTCACTTCATTGCATTTTCTTCTCATGAAATAATCAACACTATGCTATGCACATGCTTAAATGTACATCTGTATGTGCCATGTACTAACCAATATCTTAAATATCTCCTATCTTCTACAAGAGCATCTTTCTCTAATGCAGTAATCCTCAATCTCTGCCCCAAGAAATAGCTAGGATTGCTTCAGTGCCTCAGTCTTAAATTAGGACCTGGGTCCTGTAGGTGAACCTCACCAATGTTGCAGTTGGGGCTACAATCTCAAAATCAGAAGTAACCAAATTGAACTTTGCAAAGTTATCTTTACTGGGTACTTATTTGCTTTCTAATTCCCTACTACCTGAGCAGTCAGCTCCATAGCATAAAGGGATAAAGCTCTGACTACTGTCCAGATGACCAGGGTATGGTTAGCAGCTCTGGCATCTAAGATGCTGATATAGGACAGGCATACCTATTCTGACAATGGTCAGCTGGTCAGCTGAGGGAAACAAAAGGAACTTAAAGTGAAAATCTTTCATAACCACCAACACCTTGCAACTGTATTTTGCTTTTATAATTTTGGATTTTGTTTGTCATATATTTGTTTTCAATGGTGATGCAATGATGCAACAAGTAGTACTGCTACCCCATAATGTGAGGTTCTATGGTTTGAGTCTCAGCTGGGTGGTCCTCTTTGCTGACTCAGCATGTCCTCCCTTCATCCATGTCAGTTTCCTCCAAGTGTGTCAGTTTCCATCCACCTCCTAAAAACATATATTAGGTGAATTAGTATCCTCCAATTTACCCATACTTGTGCATGTAGTGTGTGAGTATACATTCTATGATAGACTAGTAATACTATTATTCAAAAAGGGTTTCAAAGCCTTGCACTCAGTGATTGCAGGGATAAGTTCTGGCATCCCCATAATCCTGTACAGGATAAAGTGCGTTACAGGAAAATGGATGGGTACATTTCAGTTATCCTCCTCTTCTGCTGTTATATGCTTGGCCAAGATGCAGTCAAAACAAAATTAGATTTTGAGACACTGTTATATTCCTTGAATCTTAGAAATCCTTAATGTCATACTCCAGATGTTTATTATTGTACACAGTTTTTATGGTAGGTCTATACAGTGCATACAGCAGCACAAAATTAAATTTTTCTAGAAGTGCTCAATCTCTTGTGCTTACACTCAGGCATATAAATTCTGTGTACATGCACACACACACACACACACACACACACACACACACACACACACACACACACACACACACACACACACACACACACATGCACACACATACATTCTTGGTGTTTCTATTTTGATTGAACTTTGGATGGAAAATGTCAAGATGGTGTTTGGCAGTGTTCTGTAGGTGTACAGACAATAGCTAAGACAAAAATTGTTCAAGGCTTTTAAGAACGTTTAATTTTCTTCCATAGGTCCTCATCTACAGAATTACAACACATATAATTAATTTCCTGGTATAGCTCTGAGTGGTGTAACTGCATAAATTAGTTTGCCTGCCTTTGTATGCCCAGTTACATATCCAAAGGTTCACCAACTATAGGAAGTTAAATACTATGGGGGTGTTCATAAAACATCATACTATGGCCAGATACTGCAGAGAACTTATGGTAATGCTGTCTGATGCTAATTAGGCATGCATAATGCATTTATTCAGAGCTTCCTTGTGTCTGGTTTGGACACCTGTGACTACAAGACTTGGATTGCTTCTAAAATCATCTGGACCAACAAAGCTGATATAAGTATTTGCAGTTACTCTTACACTCTCAATACTATTTAGTACTTCTGTGCAACATTTATTGATTTGGTTGAATTTATCACTGTTTTAGGCATACACCTTTTAAAGAAACACAATTTATTTGTTACTGTACTGCTCTTAGTTGTATTCCTAATCTCCTCTGGAACTGAAAAAGCTGTTCTGAGTTTCCTAAAGTTCTTCTGAGTCTGCCAAAATATTGTCTTTCATTGTGCATTTCATTCTGAATTTTGTTGCACATTTCTCAGGGTTAGTGAACTTATTTCCGATGATTCCTGAAACTGCAGGAAATCTGTAAGGCATTTGTTACTGCACTTGTGGTTAAAACAGTTTGTTTTACATTAGGAGGAGGTATTTTGCACTCTGATGGGAGCAGAGCTGAATTCAAGCCATCCAAGTTGGAAACTGCTGGTTTACAGTTTCTTGTATTTTTATCTGATTTGCCTGAGGGATAAACTGTGGTGGTAAAAAGGCCCTATGTTTCTGCACCATGCAAAAGTGGTTCCCTATGCCTTGTATAGAAGCAAACCTCTCTGGTTTAAAATCCTCAATAAGAAATTAACTCCATAGTCACCCACTGTTCACAACTGCTTGAAGAGCTGCCAGTTTGTGCAGAGGGCAGTACAACCACAGGTCATCTAACCGGAGCTGCTTAACATTTGGCAACTTTTGCCAGAGGTCTGGAGAGATTCTGCTGAAATTCAAAGCATCTATTGCTAAAATTGAAAAACATAAGTACTTTTTGAGTTTACTTTGCTGACTGTATATTATCATTTTGCTGCCTCATTTTGCTGACTTGTACTGTATTTTTCTGCACTTTATTTGCCAGAGGTCTGGAGAGATTCTGCTGAAATTCAAAGCATCTATTGCTAAAATTGAAAAACATAAGTACTTTTTGAGTTTACTTTGCTGACTGTATATTATCATTTTGCTGCCTCATTTTGCTGACTTGTACTGTATTTTTCTGCACTTTATAAAGATGTTCTGTTGCCTTAAGTAGCCAGTACATAGCAAAGATTAGATTCAGATCTGCTGAATCTAGACTGTATTGTTACACTGGAGCACTATTCCAGCCATCTTAAGTTAGGAGGGCCCTGCCCTGCATCCTTGTGGCAGAAGTGTATAGACTGAGCCTCATCTGAGTTGGAGATTACTGGAGGAAAGCTCATTGTGTGCTTTCCCATTGGTAGTTTAGTGTAAATGTGTTTAATTTCACCTGTATTTAAGCCTCACTTTTATATGGGTTTACCCTCTTTTAACCAGATCTGCTCAATGTTTGATGACTTTTGCCAGAGGTCTGGAGAGATTGTCCTGACTTAGCATCAACTGCTGAGATAAAAAAAAAATAAATACCTTGTGAGTTTCCTTTGCACTTTGCTGACTATATTTTATAATTTTGCTGATTTTTGACTGTATTTTTCTGCACTTTGAAAAAGCTGTTCTGTTGCTTTGAGTAGGTAGTACACAGCACAGAACTAGATTCAGATCTGCTGAATATTGATTGTAGTGTTATAACTGAGCACTATTCTAGACATTTTATATTAACAGGGCCCTGCCTGGCAGTAGTGTGTAGTCTAAGCCTCATCCGAGTTGGAGACTACTGGAGGAAAGTGCATTGTGTGATTTCCCATTGGTAGTTTAGCTACTATACAGCTAAATGTTTTACTTGTGGGTCATTTCAACTATCCTTCCATTGACTGGGTGGCATACACAAGCAGAAATATGCTTGCCCTGAGGTTCTTGGACTTTGTCAATACAAATGCCCTGGAACAACTATTCTGCACCCCCAAAAGAGGTTCAAATATCCTAGATTCAGTAGTCATTAACACTGGGGGGGGGGTCTCTGCACTACCCCCTGTGTGTTGCCCTCCCTGGTAAAGTCAGACCATAAATCTGTGTCGTTTGAAGTAACAATCAGACCTGACAACCCCACAGTAGCAAAAAACAGAAAAACTTCTCCAAAACAAGCTACAGCCTACTAGGTGATGATATAAAAAGTTTCAAAGCCCCTGCTAACACAGCCAACAATGACTCCTATGCAGAGGAGTACACAAATGCCCTGTATAATCACGTAAACAACTGCATGGACTCAGCTGTATCTGACTGGATCAAAAGCAGATCCTCCCAAAAAACGAGCCACCCTGGTGGACCTCAAGTATAAATAGGTTATATAACAAAAGGAAGAAACCGATGTCTAAGAACAAGAGGCAAGTTACTCAGCAGAAGAAGGATACCCTCCACAGCTTGAACAAACACATTAGATATCTTGTAAAGTCCTTTAGAGCTAGTTATGAAGCTAAATGATCATCCCTAGCTAAGGATAATCATAGGGCATTCTTCAGCTACACCCAAAATCTAAAAGGGAATGCCAACTATGTGCCAAACCTATAGTGACTGGTACCTCTCATACTGAAATGAAATTGCCAACCTGCTAGCTGACAGATTTGGTGCAAACTTTACCCTCCTGTCCTCACCATCCATACCACAAAGCATACCTGACACCTAGTATCTCCAAAGAGCAGGTCATAGCCATGCTCTCCAAGGCCAAAAACACAGCCTCTGTGGGACCAGATAACATCCCAGGCTGCTTACTAAACAATCTAAAACAAGACATAGTGGAACCACTTGGGATTGTCTTTAACCTCAGCCTGAGCACTGACATTGTTTCAGCAGAGTGGAGAACAGAACCAGTAATCCCCTTGCACAAAGGGGATCCATCAACCTACCCTAGAAACTATAGGCCCATAAGTCTAACCAGCCTTATCTGCAAGGCTATGGAAAGAATCATCATAGACCTTATCAACAAGGACATAGGTGACCTTCAAACTCTTGACCTGACTTAGTTTAACTCCATTAAGGGTAGATCATGCTTATTGAACCTGGGGGACTACTTCAAGAATGTCACCCAAGCCCTGGATGAAGACAAAACAGTACATACTGCCTATCTTGACTTAGGCAAGGCTTTTGACACAATCCCCCACTCAGATATCATTGAGAAACTCTCCCAGCTGAGAGAAGTTTGGGACAAGAACATGATATCAAAGAACTTGAGCAAGAGGGAGTGTATAAATATTTGTGAATTGATGAAGGATCAACAATAAAACATGAACAAATGTGAATAAATCTCAGTAAGAAATATTTTAGAAGGCTTAAATTAATACTAAAAACGGCATTGACATCTAGGAGCAAAGTCCAAGCTATAAACTAATTTGCTCCTCCTGTCCTAACTTACAGTTTTGGAGTGACTGACTGACCCTGAAAGGTGTTGGAAAGTTTGGACAGGCAAAAAAGAAGGATGTGTCATGCTCATCAAATGATTTATAAATATCAGTGCATACCAAGACTATATATTTCCCGTTCTAAAGGAAGTACGGGCCTCCTCGAAACTGATTACATGTACAGTTCTGCAATAATGGGAATGCATACATATCTGCTGACCTTACAAGACACAAATGTAGTGAAAGTTTTGAAACATGAGGAGAACGAGTCTAAGACAACTTCCCTGCTTAGTTTAGCAGAAGCATATTGGCGTCAAGTGGGAATGGACATCAAACTAGAAGTAGATAAAAATCAGGCAGTGACTTAATGTGCCAAAAAATAAAAGAAAGAATATAAGGTGAAGGATCAGATAAGAAGGCAAGAAATGTGGAAAATGCATAGCTATAGTTGCAAGTATAGAGAAATCCTGGAACAACCTCATGTTGATCAGAATCAAATGCAGGAATGATTAAGGAGAGGCGAATTCAAACTGAAAGATGAACTGTTAATATTGGTGGCCCAAGACGTGGACTATGTACACATTGGTTTACAAAGTCCATTGAACATGTAGGAGAAACAGACAAATGTAGGTTTTGTAAAACAGAATTGGAAACAGTTGCACACCTTGTTGCTGGTTGTGACTAATGGCAGAAGAACTATATACTGAAAGGCATAATAATCTGGCAAGACTGTTGCACTAGGAATTGTGCAAACATTATAATATTGAAGTAGGTGGAAAACACTGAAACATGAGCCACAAAGCATCATAGAAAATGATGAAGTGTATATCACATGGGATCAGCCATTACCAACAGTTCAAAAGATACTGTAGATGTGAAAAAAACAGATATAGTGGTCCATGAAAAGAAGACAAAAGTAGCATTGATCATTGAAAGTGCTATACACAGTGACTACAGTGTCTTGCGTACAGAGAGACACAAAGTCATAAAATATCAGGATTTGCAGGCAGAAATGAAAGCAACGTGGAAGAAAGATACCCAGACAGTTCCAGTAGAAGTAGGAGCAAGGGCTCTAATAAAAAAGAATCAACAATCATATTTAGATATGTTACTGACACATGTAACTCCATACGAATTGCATGAGTCATTACTGGACACATTGCGGGTGCTGCAAAGAGCACTTCTGGCTAACAAAGATTGAAACAATACTAATTTCATGACCTTTAATAATACTTTCAGTTAGGAATGGGGTCCATTGCCATCATGGTATTAGAAACCCAAAAGACTTGGAGAAATTAAAAAACTGGGGATTAACCCATACATCACTAGATGGGTAGCCAAATGGCTCACTGACAGAATGCATACTGTCAAAGTTGAGGATTCCACCTCTATCAGTAGACCAGTTACCAGTGGCGTATTACAAGGATCAGTGCTGGGCCCTCTACTGTTAGAATCTATTTCTCAGAAGTCCAGGTGAAAGTAGATGGTCTGTGGCTTACCAAGTTCGCTGATGATTGCAAACTGGGTACAATCATTGAGTCCCCAAATGATGTTTACATATTACAAAAAGGACTAACAGACAAATGATTGGTGCCAAAGCCACAGACTAAACCAAAATGCAAAAAAGTGAATTATCCCTTTTGGCAAACAGGAAGTCCATGCAAATTACAATATTGACAGCATCCCCTAAGCTCAAACCCAGTGGTGTGAAATTTGGGAACACAGGTTGATAGTAATCTAAACACTGATCACCATCTGTCCACAGTGGTAAGAAACTCCTTCTACATTGCACATCTCATAAGTAAGGGCATCAGATCCAAGACTAAGGATGTTATAACTCCTCTGTACTCGACCCACATCAGACTACTAATAAAGTACAGTGTTTACTTTTGCATGTACCTCACCAGACTCCTGCAGCTGGACAGACTACAGAGGTTTCTCACCAAGAAAATTCAGGACCTCCAAAACATAACCTACATGGAAGGACTGAAAGCCCTGTCATTGTACTCTGTATCCTACATGCTGCTGAAAGACAACTTGTACCTGGCCTACAGATCAGTCTCTGACCCTGCCCTAATGGAAATTCTGCACATCCACAAATCAAATGGTACAAAAGTCACTCACTCCAGGTATCTCTACCTAGCCTGTGACATTAACAGAATATGTGGGAGAGACAGATATATCTCCCAGAGATGGTCACTCCTCTGGAATAAAAGCTCAATTCACATGAAGCAGGGCTCCTTAATAACCCTATTCAAGCGTGACCTAGACAATTGGGTGGGAGATTGTAAATTCTCCCCAGGGGTGGTAGCTATGTCTCTTATGGACAGTGGCAATTGGTGCTGATCATAGACTCGGTCGAATAATGGACATCTAACCAAGATCAATTAGGGGACATGAGTATAACATGACTATGCTTGTAAAGGACCTTGGGCCATTAGTCTAGTAACCTCCTATGAACCTATGAACCTATAACTGCTGGTATGGCACTATAATTTAGGTACAGGGCTACATAATGAGAATTCAGAACCTCAGTGTAGAATAGTGTGTGTGTGTGTGTGTGTGTGTGTGTGTGTGTGTGTGTGTGTGTGTGTGTGTGTGTGTGTGTGTGCTGTATCTTTAAGAAGTGTTTCAAGGATGGCACGTACATATAAATAGAAAGCACGTGATAGCTTCAGTGCCTTTTTTTTTACTCAAAAGATTTTTATTTCAGGAAATGATATATAATTTCATAACATTTCATAAGTGACATTCTAAATAACTATATATAATATATGCATCAGCCTGACATCAATAATAGTTACATGTGAAAACAAATAATACATAAATATAACAGTCTGCTTGTCAGTGAATGAGTGTTCATTGGTGTAAAGTATCAATCAATGACACAACATTTTTCCATGGATTGTTAACCAATGGTCTTTGAGAAGTCCTTAGTTCCTTAATTTTCACGTCCATCAAAACTGAACTCTTCAATAAGGTGTAAAATTCTTCCAAAGTTGGTGTTATGTTTGAGTTCCATCTTCTGGTTATACATTTTCTTGAGATTGCAAGTATTGTCCATAAGAGATAAATATTTGTTTTATTCAGATATCGACTTTCATTCATATTCAAAATGATCAGTGTTTTAGGTAAAATAAAGGCATCATTAAACAAAGTCTGCAATAATTTATCAATTCCATCCCAATATGTTTTGATTTTAGTACAATCATAAAAAATATGATTCCAATCTGCTCTATGTGTCTGCTCACATCTCCAACATATTCCATTTGTGGAGGAACTGAACTTGGTAATTTTATCTGGGGTTAAAAAACATCTGTGTATATATTTCCAGTTAAAGATTTTCCAGTATTGTGTATGGGAAGTGTATTTAACTGATAACAAAATATTTACTTTAATTTCTTCATTCAGTTGTAGTGAATGACCTTTCAAAGTATATTTCTAATAAGAAGTTTTAGGTATGTTTTATAGTATATTAGTTCTTTATATAGGAAGGATATACTATTTTCTTTATTATGGTCATTATATATAATTTCATATAAGTGATTTATGAATTTCAGCATAGCTTTATAAGAGGAACTATTAATTATTCTACATAAATCTTGGGAATACATTAAAATGCTTTGTAGAGTCAACCAGTCCTGTGATTGGATTTTGTAAATTGTTTTTATCTCTTGAATATCTAAAACTTTTAACTCTTTTATGCATTGTATCCAACAGAAAAATGTATTTTGTTCCCAAGAAGTGATTATTTCTCTATATATTTTGTGAGGATAATCCCTTGTTATGGTAAAAGGTATTAGGAGATCAATCCAAAGTTTCAGGTCCATATTAGCATTTATAAGTTTCCCAAATGAATTAATGTAGTAATTAATCAGATATGTTTTAGTAGATTTTGCTATATTATATTGCATGCATGCACTTATTAGATACCAAGGTTTATTATCTTTATGTAATATTGGAAACTTATTTAAAAAAGTAAACTCATTTATTGATATGGCAGTTATCCAGTCTATAATACTTTTGGATGTGGATGCTTTATATATGTTACTGTATCTGGAAAGTTTAATCCTCCTAGTTTCCATGGTCTAAAATGATGGGCTAAGGCTATTCTATTTCTCTTAGGGAACCATAAAAATTAAAAAAAAAAACTGAATTAATTTCTTTGAAAACACATATATCGGGAAGCAATTGAATAGCTGTAGCCACATACAGAATCTTGGATAGTAAAACCATTTTTATTAATTGAAGTCTGTCTTCAAAAGTTAATATTTTATTCCATCTATCAATACATTTTTTCATTGTGTTCATGATATTGTTATAGTTTACTGATGTTATCCCATCTGGATCTTTACATAAGACTATTCCTAAGTACATTAGAGTGGATTCTTGTTTCCCTATAATAAGGTTTTCTGTAAACTGTTCATATTTCTTTTTGTTTAAGAATAAAAATTTAGATTTAGACTTATTGAAGTGAAGATGTGAGATCAAGTAAAATTTCTCAATCACTACTTCTAACTCCTCCAAGGACTCTTTAGAATTAATTAAGGTTAATAATATGTTGTTGGCAAAAAGGATTATTTTAGAATTATATTGATTGTAAACATCCACCCCTTTTATTTTTAGGTCATTGGGTATTGTTTTTCAAATACTTCAATGGCTAGAGCAAAAAGACTGGGTGACATAGGGCAGCCTTGTTAAGTGTGTTTTTTTATATGAATAGATTCTGATGTGAATGGGCCTAATTTAACATAAGCTAAACTGTTTATATATATATTTTTTCTAGTAAGTGAGTGAAACAAGGGGGAAGTCAAATAGTGATAGTATTCTAAATAGATAATCCCAATTTAGAGAGTCAAAAGCTTTCTCTATGTCTACACCTACTATAAGTATCTCTTTATTTTCTTTATTTACAAAATCTATAAGAGTAAGTATCCTCTTGATATTATCATGTGTGTGTCTATTGAATATAAATCCTGTTTGGTCATTGCTGATTGTTTTAGATAAGGGTATTTTAATTCTATTAGTTAAAATTGACATGAATATCTTGTAATCATTTTTCAGTAGTGATATGGGTCTATAAGAAGCACATAGATTTGATGTTTTATCCTCTTTTAGAATCGGAGTTAATAAAGAGTATTTCCAAGAGGGTGGAATTATTGCATTTGTTTGAATTTCTATTAAAGTTTTATGGAGTAGGGAGGTTATCGTTGGGGGAAAAAAGTTTATATAATTCCATAGTGATACCATCTATTCCTGGTGCTTTATTAGTCTTGCCTTCTTTAATTTTATCAATAACTTCCCTATAGGATATAGGCTTTTGTAAGTCTGATTTTAATTCTTCTGGTATCTTTTTAATATTAGTTAAATTAATAACTGTGTTTAGTTGGTCAATATGGAAATTCTCTTTTTTAAAGTGCTCCATGTAGTGATATCTGAATGCATGAAGAACATCTCCTATATCCAATACTTTTTTTCCTTTCATTTTGTGATAAATGTTGTTAATATTATTGGATTTGGCTTGTATTTTGATTCTAGTGGATAAGTTATGTACATATTTGTGATTAGTGGCTAAGGAGTTTTCTTTTAATTTTTCTAATGCTAGTTTTATGTGTTAATATTTTATTATATTTATTATTTAACTCCTCTGTTTTCTTTCTGATTTATGGGGAGTCTTGATCTTTTTCATTTTTAATTAACATGAGTTTGGATTGTGTATCTAATAATTATTTATCCCATTCTTTTATTTTATTTTTGTACCAAGTAAGAGTTTTACCAAATATATAGACTTTTAATGAGTCCCATATTATTTTATTAATTTCTGTTGTATAATTAGTATCTAGGAAAAACTGTAATTCTGATAACAGCCAATGTTTAAATTCTTTAATTCTTGTTATAAATGATGGAATTCTAGATGATAAGATTAAAGGTTTGAAATCAGTTTGGATTTTTAAAATTAAAGAATCATGGTCTGAAAAGGGGCATAGAGTAACTGAGAAGTTCGTGATTTTTAAATGCAGGTCTTGGACAATTAATATTTTGTCTATTCTAGTTTGAGTGCCATATCTGTGGTCTTGATGGGAAAACAATAGAGATTTATCATCTTTCAAATTAAATGTGTCTAGTAAATGACATGAATCAATCCATTTTTTAAAGATTTGGAGATGGAGAAAGTCCTAAGGGGGTCTCTTATTAGTGGTTTCTGATGAATCTAGAATGCAGTTGAAATCTCCTCCTATGATTAGATTACCCTTATGATTATTAGAGATGAAATCTAAGTGTTTTTGATTGTTCCTACTCCAATACCAGGGAACCAGTATAGGTTTACCAATGTCCATATTCTGTTTTTAAAATTGACTACTACCATAGCCATAAGACCTTCTTTGTCTTCATATTTAAAGATGGTTTCTGGCATTATAATATTATTTTTCCATAAGATTGTTACACCTTTAGTCTTTGCCTTGTGGGTAGACTGAGCTAAGATTAAATAATCTTTAGGATTCCATGAATAACTAGAATTTGTTTTGAAATGTGTCTCTTGAAGAGAAAATACTTGTGCTTTGTTTAATTTTAAGTATTTCAACAAATTAGATCTTATAGTTGGGTTATTTAAACCATTGATATTCAAGGATAATAAGGTTAAATCCATATCAGTTTATTTGTCAAAAGGATGAGTCTTTTTTTTTTTGACTATTCAACATATACTTCTGATAACAGCAATTTTTTTTTTTTATATGTAAGTATTTAAGAGAATTTGTCAGATTTTTCTCTATCATAAATATCAATAAAATACTGTTTTGGTCAGGCTTAAAAAGAAAAGGAGATTTTTTTAGATAATGTCAAGATAAACATAACAACAAGTGATGTAACTGAATTCCACTCTAAACGTGGAATGAAAATCATTCCTAATCTAATAAATAAAAATAAGTCTATTAGATTATCAGTCATACTTTTAACAGACATAAAAGCTCTTTGAGCTCCATAAGCTAAACTAATATATGGAGAATAGTTTATAAAGAGAATATAAGAACTGAAAATATATATTTCTTTCCATTTTTAAATTAAAAAAAAATGGACATAGTTTAATGTCCTACTGTTCACGAATATGATAGTAGCATTAGTTGTAACTGTAACTACTTAACAATTAAAACATATGTGATGTAAACAAGCAATGTTTATCATATTTTTTAAAATATTCTCCTTAACAAAAATTATTGCACTACTTGTGATGCATCATTAATGGTATTAGTCATGTGAAAAAGTGTGTTTAATCTAAAATATTATTGTTCAGGTAGGGTGCTAGAATAAATCAATCTACACAAATACCTTGAGTTATTATATACTCTAACAATTACATTAGAGTAACAACACAAACATGTATCTTTAACCAACTTTGTTGGTAAACTTGCCCATAAATACTATAGATAACCATGAACTAAAAGCTGTTTGCAACCACACCTGCTGATAAAAGTACACCATGTACAAAAAGCACATGCACCCTCCTGTACACATTCAATTAAATACACATATATCTCTTGTAAAAACTGAGTTCATATTATATTCCAGATGAAAAGGATACCAAACTTGTTCTTGTGACATTTTGGCAATATGATCTATGATGTACTATTCCACATCAGTCTTGATCAGCTTCAGTGCCATTTTGACAGTGCAGCTAGTGAGTGAGCATGTATGAGTGCAATAGCTAGTTTGCGGGATTCCAGAGACTGCTTTTCAGAGCTATGAGGCACAGAGATAACAGTGAATGTAAACTAAGAGAAACATGCACAAAAATATTCCAGAAATGAACCAAAGGTAATGAAAACTCAAACAAATGATTTATTTTATAAAAAAAATAAAAAGGAGCATTACAAGGGCACAAACCACATTATTAAACAAGTGAGAGGCACAAAAGGTTTATTAATTAAACAAAATGTTTTAAATTGAAATATTTGCTAAAATGATTATCATAAAAGCACATAAAGGGGGTGGAATTTACTTGGAATTGCAAAACAAGCATGTTTAAAGCAAAATGGGCAAGTTTAGAGTAAAATGAGCGCAAGAAAAGTACAATGAGAATGGAAAAAGATTAAACAAAAAAAAAGAATATAATATGGGTAAAAAGGACACATTAAGCATAAATCAAGGAAGGTGATTGCATGTTTTTGCCAAAGTACTCTGTTTTGGCATAACTACTGTTTCGCATTGTATTCAGGACATAACTAGAGTTATTCGAAGTATCTCAAAGTGTGTAAAAGTGCTAACACTGTATGCTTATTACTGTGCATTTATTCCAAAGAGTTTATTTGTGTGCAAAGTACAACTATTTTGTTAAGTAGAGTCAAAATACAGCCATTTCAAAAAGTTTCTTGTGCTGAGTGTGTCTATTTGCAAAGTGCTACCATTATAGAGTGTTTCTTGCACTGTAAAGAATTATTTAGCAAAGTAACAATATTTTGGGAAAATTTAAGTGTGCTGTGTATTATTTATTTGCAAAGTGCAGTTACTTTGAAATGTTTCTTACTCTGATCTTCTTCTGACCAGTTTATTCACATATTGCAGTTATTTTTAAATGTTTCTTACACTAAGTGGTGGTTTCTTACATACAGTAACTTCAAGAGTATCACAGGGCCTGAGAGACTTATTTCACAAAGGTCAGTTATTCAGAGACTTATTGTGCTATTGGGCAAAGTTACAAATACTGGCATAACATTTTGGCATATATATATATATATATATATATATATATATATATATATATATATATATATATATATATATATATATATATATATATATATATATATATATGTGTGTGTGTGTGTGTGTGTGTTCATGCATATTTGCTGAAAATCCTTCTCTGGTATTTGTTAATATGGCAGACAGATTTCGTAAACCATCCCACTTGTATTTGATCAGAATATTGCAGAGAACTGGAGAATATTAGAGCAAGACTATGATATTTTTATACAAGCAGCTCACTCTGACAAAGATGCATGCACCAGGACATTTATTTTGCTAAACGTAGTTGGGTCAGAGGCCATTGAAATAGAGTGCTCATGTCTGTATGCACCAGCAGTATATGAGGGAGAAGGTGAAAACTGTCATATTGTTGCATAGACTGAATCAAGGGAAGACCCCTGAGTGTTTGAAGTGCAAATTTTGAGAAAGGTGTAACCCCCCCAGACAAATATTACATTAGAGAGGCATTTGTTTTACACAAGAGCTCAAAAACCAGGGGAAACTTTTGCAGCTTATATAACTGACCTGAGTAACAAAGCTAAAATGTGTCAGTTTGGTGACTTAAAAGATGAGTTGATAATAGACAGGCTTGTATGTGGCATTAAATTAATAGTGTTGCTGTGAGAAAGATTTTGCTTAGTGACAGTGATTTAACATTGAGGAAAGCTACTGAGATTTGTCAAATCCAAGAAGTTACAGAAAGGCACACAAGTATGCTTGCAAGTGATAAAAGCATGGTTTCAGCAGGCTCCAGAGCAAATATAGACATCATGCAACACAGGGCTAGCAGAAGCAGGCAGCTACTGTCCCTGTGGGTTTTCATGGGAAGCCATGTAGTTTTCCATCATGTTCTAAGAAAAGGACATGCTCAGTGCAGTACAAGGGTGAGTCAGCAAAACTTAAATCAAAGCTTTATTGTTAACTGTCACAACTGTGGTGTCAATCATGAGTCTAAAAGAGAGAAATGCTTAGCATTTGGTCAGCAATGCCACAAGTGTAAAAAATGGAAACATTTTCAGAAGTTTTGCAAATCAAGTGAACCTCACACAGCTATAAAGAAGGATCACTCAAAAAAGCAAGTTGATCATATAGAGAGCTGCAATTCTACTTTCTATGTAGATGATGTATCAGTAATTGGTGAAAAGGTTGATGCAGTAGATTTGTTAGCAAAGAATAAAGTGTTTTGTAATGTCTGGATCAATAGTAAATCCACCAAGCTCAGAGTAGACACTGGCTCAAAGTGTAATGTTATGTCAGCATACACATTTGCTAAGGTGAGAACTAGTGAACAACTCAGTGTTGCCAGTTGTGTGAAAATTGTTGTTTATGGAGGTGAAGAAATTCAAACTGAAGGCTCAGTTATGTTTTCATGTTATTTGGCTAGGAACAGTTACCGCTTGTTATTCTATGTAGTCTGAAGACCTGCATAGTCATTAGTGGGTTTCAGAGACAGTTCAAGAATGAATTTGCTTTCTTTTACCAAATAAGTTCATCATATAAGCACATATCCTAGTTCCAATTTTTCTGAAGCTATTTTCTCAGAGTATGCTGATGTTTTTGATGACAAGTTGGGCAAACTGTAAAAATGTAAATTTTTAGCTTATTACTGTTTTTTATTTTTTGTTTGTCTTGACTTCAGAATATTGTAACATTTTATTTACTACTGTCATTGTTCTTGTTGTCCTTAAACCATCACAATTGTCATTTTTTATCATATGTTTTTCTAATTATTGTAATGAATGTATGCATCTTTGTAATTTCAATATCTTGTGATTAATGTATGAGCTTTTCTCCTCAGGTCTCCACTGAAAAAGGGCCTTTTCACTCAGCTGGACCAACCTAGTTAACAAATATCAAATAAAAATAAATAAATAAAAATTTCTAGTTGTGTATTCTATGAAGTTAGACCCAGAGGTCAATCCAGCGGTCAGACCGGCAAGAAAAGTTCTGATAGCTATGCAGGATAAAAATAAAGCTCAACTGGATAAAATGGTGCAGTCCAGTTATAGAACCAACTGAATGGGTGTCGTCCATAGTAGCAGCCCACAAAAAAGGCTCAGATGAAATCAGAATATGTATTGACCCAAGAGATTTGAACAAAGCTTTGAAAAGACCACATCATCCAATGGATGCAATCGAGGAAGTCCCAGCCCTAATACCAAATGGCACTGCTTTTTTCTGTCTTGGATGCAAAAAGTTCATTTTGGCAAGTGATGCTTGAGTGCAAATTTTCATTACTGAGTACTTTTAGTACCCCATTTGGCAGATATAGATTCAGTGGAATGCCATTTGTAATAAAATCTGCAAGCAAAGTCTTTCAGCAAGCAATGGAGTAAATTTTTTCAGGTTATCCTTGTGCCGTAATAGTAGAAGATTTATTAGTTGGAGACAATGGTGAAGCAGAGCATGACAGAAACCTTAAGAAAGTTCTAGACAGAGCACGGGAAGTGGAATTAAAGCTCAGTCCTCTGAAGTGCAAATTCAGACTACCAGATATTGCATATGTAGTTCATTTATTTACTAGTACTGGCTTACGACCAGACTGTTCCAAGCAAGTAGCCACTCTTGAGATTCCAGCTCCAGATAATGCTCAAGCTCTACAACATTTTCTTGGCATGGTTAACTATTTAGGCAAGTTTATACCAGACTTCAGTGAGTTGACAGCACCTTTGAGAGAGCTAATGCACAAAAATGTTACATGGTCTTGGTTGGAAAAGCACCAGAAAGCATTGGAAGACCTTAAGCAGAAAATTGCCAATCCACCTACATTAAGATACTATGATGTCAATAAAGCAGTAACTCCTTCCTGTGTTGCTTCAAAATTTGGTCTTGGTGCAGTTATTCTTCAAGAAGGCAGACCAGTAGCTTATGCATCTAGAACTCTTTTGCAAACTGAAATACAGTATGCTCAAATTGAGAAAGAGCTTTTGGCAGTAGTATTTGCATGTTCAAAGTTTCATGATTGTATTTATGATTGAGCTATTCAGACTGAAACTGATCACCAACGTCTAGTCACTATTTTAAAGAAGCCTATGCATTCAGCTCCAGCAAGATTACAAAGAATGATGCTCAAATTGCAAATGCACAACTTCAAAATGGTTTATACAAAAGGCAAACTTCTTTATCTAGCTGATACCTTATCCAGATTACCCAGAAATACAACAGAACAGCTTCATGTAAAAAAATGTGATTTTGGTGTCATGGAAGTACGTCATTTTTCTGCCATGAGACTTGATGGGCTGAGAGATCATACAAACACTGATCAAATTTTGCAAAAGCTCAACCACTACATTAATGTTGGATGGCTGTCAAAACAATATAGTGTACCACCTGAAGTGTAAACTTATTTTCCTTACAAAGATGAGATGTTAATGGGAGATGGCATTATTTTCAAAGGTCCTAAAATAGTTGTTCCTGCTTCCTTACAACATGAATATATTCAGATTTTGCATTGTGGTTACTCAGGTTCTGAATCTACCAAAAGAAGGATGAGAGAACTAGTATTTTGGCCTTCTCTAGTGAAAGACATTGATAAAGTACTTTCTTCTTGCTCAGTATGCAATAGTATTAAACCGCATTTGCAAAAAGAACCACTTCAGCTAAGTCAAGTTCCTGAACTACCTTGGTCAACAGTAGCCATTGATATATTCAAGTGGAACAATCAGCATTACTTAGTGTTGGTAGACTCTTATTTGAACTGGTTTGAGATTGATTTACTTCCTAATCTAACATCCACTGCTGTTATTGCCAAGTTGAAATGTCATTTTTCAGTCCATGGTAGTCCACACAAAGTTATTTCTGACAATGGTGCTCAATTTACTAGTCAGTTGTTTCAGAAATTTGCAAGGGAATGGGACTTTGTACATGTTGCTAGTAATCCAGAATATCCATAGTCAAATGGACTAGCTGAACATGCAGTACAGAGTGCAAAGCAATTACTTGAGAGGTCAAAGCGTGATAATACCGATGTCTCTTTGAATTTACTCAGTTTCAGAAACATACCCCTGACGATATACTTGGCTCGTCTGCCCTGAGACTTCTGTCTATTATTTTATTTATTTTATTTTATTTAAGTTTGATGACCGAGGAAGTCCACTGGGCCTAGAAGAGCTTGTTTTCAGTGGAGGCCTGGGGAGAAAAGCTCCATGAGTTGCAAGTTACCTTTACCTTTACAAAGGTCACAATCTATACAGTTCATTAAACAAATTTCAAATAATTCCCATGTTAGTAACAAGTTTCAAATAAGGTTCATGTTATTTACAAATAGAGTTATCACATTGTTATGAAAAGGAAGACAATAATTCAATGCAAACTTTTCAATATTTAACATAAAGTAAAGCATTAAAGTTATAACACAACTGTAGGTTTAAAGTTTCAAATATACATAGCTGTTAGCTATTTGTAGGTTAGGAGAAGGAAATATGTAAGGAGAGGGTAATAGTATAAATTGAGATTGAAGAGTACAGTATCATAGAGTTTAGAGAGATATTTAGTTATGGGGGGATAGATTAGGAGGGAGGAAAAATATTAGTGGTAGATTGGAGAGTATAGAGTTATAAATTTTTGAGAGAGGTTAGATTGCAGGGGGGGTCATTATGGAGGGATGAAGTAATGTTAGAGGAAGGTGGATGAGTCATTGAGAGGTTGAAGAGGAAAAAAAGGGGGGCAAACCAGAACAACATTGCCTATCAGTTACAGTTTGTTGAGGCCTAAAGCTAAGAACAACAGGACAATTAGAGCCCAGTTATTGATTATTATTATTTATTATTTTATTTACATTTGTTTACTGGAAAAGTCTGACTGGACACAGGTCCTTTTTCAATGGAGGCCCAGGGAGAAAAGCTCCACAGAATAAAATGACATGATAAATGGTATACAATCTAGTCAAGGCAATTTTACAGCATTGATGATGTTGATAAGACTAAATACAAAAGCACATTTGTTAAAGTTTAAGTAGAGCACACTTACAATCACAGATAAAAAATAGGCAAATACCTAGGAATACAATATGTCTAACAGCTACAGTTAAGAAGAATAATAGAAAATGATTAGTAAATCCTGGATTTAGTCAGGGTTTAGGCAGTTCCTTCCAGAAGTCCAGCTATGATACATTAAGCAGATTTCTTCATCCTTTGAAAGAAGGAGAGACAATGAGAGGCAATGAGGATACAAACGGTGAAAGGTCGACTAGATTAGTCAAGTAACAGGTATATATGCCGAGACAAGATCCTACTTCATAGAATCTGATGGTGTGGAGTACAGGAGAAATCGCAGGTATCTTCTTCCTGTACCAGAATCAATATCACAGCATTGTTCCTGTGAAACAGACTCTAGAGCTCAGAGCAATCCAGACAATGTTCCTGTTCCAGAACATGCCTTAACTTATACTTCCATTCCTGATGATGTTCCTGATGTCACTAAGGTTTAACATTCAGCAGAGATAGTCCCAATTGCTAGACCTAATTCTAATTTTATGTCACATGATTTGGTCATATTTCCAGACCTAGTGTGAAATACACAGCAACCTGGACATAATTGTCTATATATACTTAGTTCTGTATAATTGCATGACAAAGATTTGTTTGCATTGATTGCATGTCAACTGATGTCATCAACATTGCATGACTTATTTCCCAAAGAGGGAGGATGTAGAATACTGTGCGTGTGTGTGTGTGTGTGTGTGTGTGTGTGTGTGTGTGTGTGTGTGTGTGTGTGTGTGTGTGTGTGTGTGTGTGTGTGCATGTGTGCTGTATCTTTAAGAAGAATATCACGGATGGCATGTGCATATAAATAGCAAGCATGCATTAGCTTCAGTGCCATTTTGAGAGTGCAGCCAGAAAATGAGCATGTATAAGTGTAATAGCCAGTTTGTTTATAAGTTTATCTAAGTTAAAGTTTTTAAGCCTCAATCTTGATGTGTTTGTACATAATAAAGCTGCTTGAACAGAACCCTCAAAGGCTCATCTATTTTATCCTGACTGGAAGAGTGGCACTTAATAATGGCAATAACTGTGTTACTGGTGTGACTGTGCTACCTGTAGTCACTTTACTGATGGGAAAACATCAGGGAAAACATCCAACAGGTGGTGCTCTCAATGCTTTGCAAGTTCACATGTGCATTGAAGTTCTCCATAGCTGCAACTCAGGCACAGAGGGTAGCCCATACAAGAACAACGTAGCAAGGTGTCAATATACATCATTCTATTAATGGAGAGGAAATGGGGAGATAGAGCAAGACAAAAATGGGGAGGACCAAACAGAGGAATACAAAGAAAGACAGCAGCAAGGAAAGAAAGATGGGAGGAAGAAGAATATATTTTTTATAAAGCTGCAATTTTTTCATTTTATGAAGAAGGAAGAGAAGAATGTAGCAAGGAGAAAGTAGAGACTGGAAAGATAATACAGAGAAGGAAGCAGGGGCAGACAAACAAAGAAAAAGACATGCAAAGCAAGGGCTGGCAGGGGAAGTAATGACACATAAGGGGGCAAAAATGGAAGGGCTCAGGCTGACAGAGACTGGACAACTGGTGATGTGGAGGAATGGACTACAAACAGGGGAATGGGGAATGACACATAAGGACAAAGATCATAGTGATGAGGATAGGAAGAAGTAAAAAGGGTCTGTCAGACTGGCCTAGAGTAGGACTCATCCAGATGTCAGTCACTTCCATTGCTGGCATCATGGACAGCTCAGGAATGGACACACGCAAGCACCACTGACTATGGCTGATAAAACATCGCTCTGTAGTCACAATTCATTTCAGTGGCATCTTCACTAAGTCACCTTATTAATATAATTACTGCACTACAAGGCCTAGTTTGCATGATGTCATGAAACCTTGGTAGGCAACTTTACTGAAGTAATCTTTAAAAAAAAAAAATATATATATATATATATATATATATATATATATATATATATATATATATATATATATATATATATATACTGGAATACTGGATTAAAGAGTGTGCTGCCACACTATGGAAAGTCTTGGAATAGTGACACCACAGTTGCACCTGGTGCTGTAACCATGAAAAGGGTGCTTGTACAGTACTGAGACAATCATCTGCCATGGAGAGTCATGCAAGCACACACTGATGCACAAGTGTATCCCACAGGTGTACATGTGTTGCCCTAGGACCACAGGAATTGAATATATATGAAAAGGTTCACCACAAAGAAAATGAAGGTGCTATTACAGGCCCCATATATACATGGCAAGCATATCATTGAGAATGGAAAAAAGCAGGTAAGGCCTTCCATGTCCAGTTGTGGAAGGGGCTAATGCAGGACATAAATGCAAACAGCAGTCAAAATTAAATAATAAGATAGGTTCATCACAGGATTACTGATGCACTACTAAATGCCAAAATAAGGCACAGTAAATTCCCAGAGACGGTTTGACCACTAGGTGTGGACCACTAAAAAGAAGTTCTTCAGGGAGGTGGAGCAGTTACTGGTATCCCTTGCTGTGGATGGTGAGAAAACACTCATATCTGGCAGTGGTTTGGATGTGAGAGTTGGTCTGAAGATAACTGCCCCTGTGTCTGTATGGGCACACCAGTTTAGAAGCAGCATGTGCCATTGCTGTTTGAAAGTGAAGATATGAACTGTTTACTATGATAGCCAAATATGTATATCTGACATCCAGGGACATTGGGGCTGCAATAGTGACAACCTGCACCATGAATTCCATCTGTGCCTATAGGCTGTGTATACCATTTACATGTATCAGTCTGTATGCCATGGGGTGACAGAAGTGACAAATATGATCCAGCATTGTTACAGGTATGTTATGTATATTACATACAGTATACTGTGTTAGTTTCACTGTTCTTTATCACTGTTTCACCTGACCTGTGCCATTGATGATGACTGTGGTCTGCCCACCCATCTGGTGTCCTCTTGTATGGTAATATCGGATGCACAGTTTGACCAGTCAATGTACTATACTGCAGAGTCTAGGTGTGTTTTTGCATGCTTCACCTTCATTATATGTTGTCCTTGTCATGGCCTACCGCTGTGGACCAGATGCCACCCCTTTGCACATTCCATGATATATTTGTGCCCACTTCTGCTTCACATAGGTTACCACTGCAGTTGTTTTCTCTAATGACTTCCACCAGACTACTCCTCCATTGCTGTCACATGTATGCTGGCAGGGTTTTGATGTCCCCATTTTATAACTGCTTTCATATCACCATATTATCTAGGATGGTACAGATCACAGATATCTTGCTGCAGGTCTCTAGAGCATACTGTGTGTGCCATGAAATGTATCCAAGCAGCTCAAGCCAGCCTCAAGAATTCCAATCACATGTTCAACAATGTTACACCTCTGCAACAGTATGATGTTAGATTCCCACTCTACCGTGGTCTGGAGGCTGCAGATGGGGGAATCATCATAGTTTGAAGATATATCCAGCATCACCTGCAACACACTTCAGTGCGCACCATTATGAGTGGTCTGCCTACAGTCATGGGATCAGCATATTGAGGATTCTATGGGTGACAATATATGCACCTAACAGCTAGATGACTCTGTACAAAGTCACCATTTACAAAATACTAGCATAAATTACACATGTTCTAGATGTGGGAATCGTAGGAGCTGTCTGAATGGTGTACAAACATATTCAACATAATACCCTGTGTGCTACATACCATCTTGCTATTGATGGATGTGTAAGCCTTGACATACCAGGTACCATGTGGAGTAGGCAGGACCTTGATAGCAATGTGGAAAGGGGCTATGTTGTAGAATGCCTACACAGAGGTGGTTCTTTCCTTTGCTGTTCATCTAAACTAATTTTGCTCCTCCACATGCTGCAGTATCATGTCAGAGAACTGCTGTAGGATTCATCAAACCTGTGAAACTTTTAACATGTCCTTTGACAGATGTCAAATGATCCCCACAGCATGTGTGGTTAATGTAACACAAACCTTTATGTCCACTTGGTTAGTCAGTCCATGCACCCCCCCCCTTTGATTTCATGTGAAGGAAGCACATGTCTAGTAACTTCCATATGGAGTCTCTGACAGTGGTTAACAATGTACCAGTTATGAATGTGATGATATGTTAGCCACTGACAAACCTTTCTCAAACATGGAAGGTGATGGTAGACATATCACAGACAGGCATCCACTCTGAATCAGCCCATAGCACATTCCTTTGGGCTAATGTTGATAATACTCCTATCATCAAATTATGAGCCATGCTCTTGTAAACTGTAAAAGCCTGGCGTTTACAACATCTGATCACCATAGCTTATCTCATTAACTATGCATGTCTAAACCGTGCTATCTTGTTGGATTTTGTAATTTGCAAACCTTAGCATTGCCATTAGTATGTAGACGTTCATTTGCATGTCATTATATACCTGCTTACAATGTATACTGCAGTATATCTTTGGCAGCATGCTGGTGTTACATGTGTCTTGTCTCTGAATTGCCCTTTCCTGTGTGTTACTACTCTCTACTCTCTCTTGCATAATGAACTGCATTATACCCTTTGAATTGTATCATGCTACTGGATGGTTATTTAAGCATTGTTATATTCTATTTGTTTGTTTTTTTTACTTTGCTGACTAGATTGGTGAGCTGGTCCACAGACCATTTTAAACCATGACCTGGGACACTTATAGGCTGTTACAGAATCAGCAATAGTTTCAAATGGATGTATAGTATTAAATAAAATGAAAATAGTAATTGACTGTGGTAGTATTTAATACATCACATGTTATTATACATATAAGTCACATAATTGCAATAAAATATTTCAGGGACAGGCAGTATTGCCCTTCTGTTCTTCCAATATACCAGATCAATCAATCCTATAACAGGTGTCCAACTTGTTCTGAAAAAATATCTAAACTAGCATTTGCTTTAATATAATTTGGTAGTCTATTCCATGCATCAGCTACTCTGTCAGAAACAATTAGTACATCTCTCATTCCTATATATTCTCCTTCACATTTTGTCTGATGAATCTTTACTACTCTTTAATAACCTGAAACAATACCAGGAAGTAGTTATCTGTAAATGACTACATACCTGAATAAGGTCTTCTCTTAAATATCTATATGAAGCATTGTACAAGTTCAGCTATTTTAATATTTTATAAGATCTTACATGTTCACATCTGTGGTTGTCCTTGGTACAGTTCTGCTGTGCGCTTTCTAATTTACTCATGCTATTTTTTTAGAAGGTTTCCATATCATTATTCCACACTCTGGTTTGGTCTGATGTAACTTACAAACACTGATTTTATCATTTCCGATTTCCTAAACTTTAAAAAAAAAATTATACAGACTTCAGTTTTATAACTATTATTAACTAATTTGTTAATATGATCAGAAACAACATATTACTGGATCTACCCATATAGCCAGGTCCTTAAATGAATCTAAAGGTTCCATCATCATGTGCTGTATTAAATATTCAGCTAAGTCCCCCAAATCCTATATGCTTAGATTCTAGTGTATTTATCAGCATATGATTCTCCTGGACCCAACTGTTCAGTTTAGTAAAGTTCTTTAGCAGACATGCAGATGTAATCAGTTTACCCATTTTCAAGTCAAGTGCATACAGTCTACAGAACACCTCAGATAAAAATAAGGTAGACCAGAAAGATACAACATAAACAAGTATGGGAGTAGGAGAGAGAGTACTGTAGGGCACCCCGACTGTAACCTCGAATTTCACTTGTCCAAGTGCTGTATAATACTTAACATATCCTATTTGTAAGCCTTAAAGCCATCCTTCTTATCAAAATTGCAATAATACCTTGTTATAATTTATTGAACAGTGCTTTGTTTATAACACTATCAAAGACTGAAGATAGGTCGATACAAATTACATCATAGCCCACTTTTTCATTTATAGCTGTTATTATATTTTTATGGAACATCATATTGCATGTAGCTATAGATCTATTTTCAACACATGCATGATGTTATATGATTTCAAGTCTTATCTTTTCCAGTTCTGACAATAATTTATCCAAAATAACCTTCACCATTATTTTCCGTGAATATGAAAATAACCATATGCACCTTATGACAATTGGTTTACTCTATTCCCCTGTCCCTTAAAAATGGGTTTAACAAGTGCATGTCTCCAACCTCGAAGAATCTTCCCATACTTAAATGACCAATGAATAACAGATAAAATAATACTGTAAATTCATGCTGAAGTGTTCTCAGGTCATTATTACTAATTCTGCCTCCTCCTTGTGCTTTATTAGGTCTAGTTTGCATAGTTCTTTTTTAAATATAATCTCATTTTAATTTAGAATTAGAAGTTACTTGGAACACAAATGTGTTGTGACAGTTTTCTACATTAAAACTTGGTTTTAACTGGAAGCTTCGTTCCCAGTTTGTTATTTGCAGGAAACGTGTCGTGGCAGTTTCTTGGTTTGTGTTTGGAACGCGTTGTGGCAGTTTTCTACATTAAAACTTGGTTTTAACTGGAAGCTTCATTCCCAGTTTATTATTTACAGGAAACGTGTCGTGGCAGTTTCTTGGTTTGTGTTTGGAACTCAGCTGTGGTTTGCTGCACTTGGTGACTGGTTTGTGTTGTTTTTTGTTGCCTTTATACCAGCCGTACTCCTTTTTTGTTGTATGCTAAAATTCTGTTACAATTAAAAAATACATCATGATGGAACTGGTTTCCTGTCATCGCACTTTAACCATGTTTTACAAACAGTAACAATATCAGTTTTATACAAATATAATACATTTCCCAGTAATAATAATAATAATAATAATAATAATAATAATAATAATAATAACATTATTACTAATGCTCTCCTTTTTAACAATCAGCACAGATAAATCAAATTTTGTTATCTGTGAAAGGTTAAGTTTCTGACCCGGCAAAAGTGTTATATTGTGTTAATCCAATATTGCCATATATCTGCTACAAAAATGATTTTTTCTTGTCTTGGCAAGTGGACTCTAACCTATCTAAAAACCATGTGTGCCCAAAATTAGGCTTGGATGTTCTACACATTTTTACTTTTTGAAATGACCAATTTTTTCATGTAGGCATTTACCTCCAAAATCTTTTCATTCACACTGACCTGACTGTCCTTTCTAGATGTGATTTGTGAATGATATGTGTGAATGATATGTCCTAACACTTGTACAAGTTATGCTAACTAAAAGGGCTGTAAGTTCTTTACTAACAGCAGTCAGTGAGTCCTTGAAGATGAGATAATTTGAACATGAATAAAAACAGTACGTACTTCCATCCATTAAGATATTCTAAGGCCTTTCAAACTCCTGTCTCTTTGCTCCTGGCAAGCATAACAATATTCAATGTTCATTATTCTCTCTGCAAATGTAAGTATCAGTTCCTCTAATAATTGAATCTCCAATTACTAGTATACTATTCCAGACCCATTGTAAAGAATCTTCCACTTTATCTAAATAATGTCTGCTCTGTTAATTATTACAAAAGAATGATCTCCATTACGTTAGTCTTATTCGTTTCACCGTTTTCACTATGTATTGCATTTGCATGCGCACAATTCTCATCTTGCTGTTTTTGTACTTCAACAGTCTAAGCCATTTTGTCAACTTCTGTCTTTTTCTTTCTTTTGTTCTAGTAATGTTCTCCTTCCAAGTTCAATGTTAGATTTTTTCTTTACACCTATCCCTCCCCTCTCCTTTCCAGGATCTCTGTTGGAAAACTTGAATGTTTTATAATAAAGAATGTTATCATTCCCTTTAATCTCTATTACATAACAAGGCAGTATCCTTTTTGGTACACATTCTCTTTGCATTATGGGCATTAATCAAATTTTTTCTCCATTGTTATTGGTTGTGAACTCCTCCCTTTTTGTTTATTTTATATTTCTCTTCTACATGTTCTGAATTCAAAGATTGCTGAATGCATGTATCCTGAATTTCATAGTTGTCATTTGTGGAACCATGTTTAATAGGGGATGAGTGATTTTTTTTCTGACAGAGTGCACTTCCTTTCTAAAATGTGTTCTATTTGCACTTACTTACCTCATCAGCCCAATTATTAATATATGTAACAACAGTTTTCCAGGCTGTGCTAATTGCACAAGTTTAACTATCTTCAGTAAGTCTAGAATTGCTATTAATAATAATAAACAATTCATCCAACTTCTGACATGAGGAACACAAGACTCCGATGTTGGCAGGTATTAACTTTATATACACAACATTTATCAGATTGAGCAAGATAATAGTTTCAGGAAATTGCAAATGGCATACTCATTTAAAGACTCCATTCTCAGCTTCAAAGAACCAAAGAATTTTAAAAGAAAAACATATCAAAATTAATGAGTTTTCAAAGAAGTTAAAACAATTAACAATTTAAGTAAAATTGATCAAGGAAATTGTACAAACAATATGCAAATAAATATTAAATTAGGTACATGGGGCTAACCTTGAACAAGGAGATTTAATTCATAAAGTAGTTACTCTACCTTACCTTATCTGTGGTGCCAGACATGCTAAAACACTGGGTGTCCTTTATGTTGCATGCAGATATATGCAATAGTTTCTGCTCATCATCGCTCTCAGTCACACCTTATTATAACAGTAAAAACCAGATGTGAAAAATAAAATATAAATCAAAATAAACCTTCTCTTACCAAACAGTTGCACTGTAAATCACAAAGCAACACTGGAAGGTTTCAGATAAGCTCTGTAATGTTTAGAGTTAGATAGTAGATACATTTTATATGTGAAATACTTTGCAGTGAAAATATGATACAAGAGAGTGGATAGAATGAAATGTAAATATTTCTGTCTGTTTTTAGCAACAGTATTGAAGTATAAAGTATAATATTCAATGTTGCATTCTTAATTGTATGTGAGTAATACAGCCAGGAGTCCCTGGCAGGTGAAATACACCAGTATTACATGCATGTCATATAGTGTTACTTCTGGGTTTCCATTATCCATCTATTTACATGTGAATTGAATAATTGTATATTAGTGCTTGCACCTGTTATTACAGTAGATTGTTTAGCTTTTGTGTGTGAATGCTTCTTTGCCTCATCTTGTCAACCTATGTCAAAACATGAACATTTATATTCTTCTTTAAGTTGCTTTAGCTGTTTCTATTTTGAGTATCTTGATATTTTCAAGTTATCTGATATTTTCAGGAAATACCTTCCAGGCTGCAGGTGCTAATTTGGAGAATGATTTTTCTCCCATAACTTTCAGGAATAAAGGTTGGATTAGAATGATAGCATTATCCATAGTATGATTGTAGGCTTTAGATGGTCTTACTTTGTCTTAGTTTTGATGCTAAGGGTAGCAGTAGCATTGCCTTTGCTGTATTTGTGATCCAGCTTGCTTTGTTTAATGTGGTGCAGTGATGTTCACCATGGTTTATTAGGGAAACAAACTAACAGATTTTAGTTACCTGAACAGTTTGTGTATTTTATAATGAAATAAATGCAAATACTATCAGGCAGTACTCTGTCTTAGGCATTAGCATTTGTATTGCTATTGGATATAGGATCAAGTGTATGCTGTCCAAAGTTGGTCAAGAGCCAGTTTTATTTTTCTTTCTGTGTGTTTTGAAAAAGTACTTGGTTACATATGATACCCAGGAATCTCTATTAATTTAATCCAGAACAGCAGAAGGCTAATTAACAGCTTTACTTATTGACATCCTCTAAGCCATGAAACCATTTATTTTCTGAGAACTTTTCTCCAAAATGCTCTGCTGAAAACATACTTCCTTAGATTTATAATAGTTGATAAATGGTGTAAGTTGCAAATAAATTTAAATATAATAGCTATTTGGTATAGAATGGGCTCTACACAGGTGTTTGTATCAAAGGCATGTCTGTCTGTAGATGCTGAATTTATATTGCAGATTTATGAAAGAAAAACTATGGGCAGGATTAAATAAACCCTACATGGCCCACTAAAGCTGTGTTTGCATCGTGGTTTGATGTGCGCATAATAGCACACAGGTTTGTATGGAATGAGCAGCTCTACACAATGTGTAGAGACGTGCAAACACAAAAAACATTGTGGCATGCTCATTACTGCATAAGTAGCTGAATTGTGTGCTAATCAACAAATTCATGATGGTGGAGCTATTCAACAAGCTATAAAGCAGTCATGTACACTTAGTGCAGCCTTTTGTCTTGTACTCCAAAACTTACTGGAATACAACCACAGACACTGCACTGGAGGTGAAGAATTTTAGGGGCTGCTGCTGCTCTTCTGCATGTTTTTGTGCAAGAGGTTTACGTCTCTACTGCTGAGGCTGCTGGTAGACCTCAGGCAAGAAGGAGAAGAGTATTTACACCCCGTTTAACTTTTTAGGGTCTGCATGAAGTGGAAATAATAGAGCTCTACATGGTGGATAGAGACACACTCTAGGAGCTCTACACCCTCTGTCATCCTCACCTGAGATCAAGGGCAAACCAAGGAGAGCCAATACCTGTGTAGACCAAGGCATGTGTAGTACTTATAACATTAGCTACAAAAACCTTTCAATGACCCACAGGGGACATGTGGGGGGTGTTACAGGCATCAGCATCCAGAATATGATATATATATATATATATATATATATATATATATATATATATATATATATAGATATATATATATATATATATATATATATATATATATATATATATATATATATATATATATATATATCCCCCACCCCTGAGGACAGAGCTAGAACTATGCAGGAGTTCTACCCCATAGCACACTTCTCTGAAGTTCTGGGTGCCATACACTGCATGCACATTGAGATCAAAGCACCACCCAAGGAACAAAGAAGGGTCTACATCAAAAGAAATGAGTTCCACTTCATTAACTGCCAAGTCATGTGTAATGCTAGGGAAATCGCCCTGAATGTGTGCCTAAACAAAAAACTGTACTCACTGGAAGCACTCCTCTCCTTGGAAGATACTGACATCTGTGCAGTCACCAAGACATAGTTCAAAGCTGAGGAAAGCACCCCAGCTGTGAAGGGCTACAACTCCTTCCATACATTCAGACGACAAACTGAGAGTGAAAAAACCAAAGGAGGAGGCGTATCCATCTTCATTAAGGATAAGTACACCTTAAGATTGGTCAAACAGTATGACTCTCTTGAGCTACTCCATGTACAATTAATCATTGGCAAAATCTCCTACCACATCATAGCTAGCTATAGGTCCCACTCCATGAACCAGGAAAAGCATACTGCATATCCAGACTTACTGAAGTCACTAGCAATACAGTCCAACACCTTAGTCATGAGTGATTTTAATTATCCTATCATCAAATGGAAAGCATATATGACCATAAACATGCTGTCTCAGAGGTTATTGGATGTTTCATTGCAAATGCTCTGGAACAGTTAGCATACCCATGAGGGGCTCAAATGTCCTGGACATAGTTCTCACTAACATGGGTCAGCATTGCACCCCCCCCCCCATGTGATGTCTCCCTGCTAAGATCAGACCATAAATCAATCTCTTTCAATGTAATTATAATGCCAGGTACTCCATCGAGCTCAAAAATGCTAAAGAATTTTTTCAAGACAAATTACCTCCTACTAAGCGATGGTATAATAAGTTTCAAAGCCTTCTCAAACACAGATAACATGGACTCCTATGCAGAAGTGTACACTAATGCCCTGTATAATCACTTAAACAGTTGTAGAACATCAGCTGTACGTGACCAGATTAAAACCAGGTCTTGCTGGAAAAACAAACCACCTAGGTGGAACCCTAGTACAAACAGGCTATACAACGAAAGAAAGAAACTAATGTCCAAAAGCAAAAGGGAAATGGCTCAGCAGAGGGAAAAAAATCCATCTCTAGCCTAAACAAATACATTTGAGATCATGTCAAGTCCTTCAAGGCTAATTATAAAGCAAAAATAACCTCCCTAGCTAAGGATAATCACAAGTCATTCTTTAATACATCTAAAATCTAAAGGGGAATACCCAGCTATGCACTGAACTGGTTGTGGATGGCACCACCCATATTCAACAGGAGGAAGTAACCAACCTGCTAGGGGACAGATCCCCACCAGTCATCCCCCAAAGTATACCTGCCACCATTTCTCAGCCTATTATCTCTAGACACCAGGTCATCTCTGCACTCTCCAAGGCCAAAAACACAGCATTAATGTGACCCGACAACATACCAGGTTGCCTTTTAAACAACTTAAACATGACCTAGCAGTCCCATGTGGATGGATCTCTGTTAGCCACAGCCTGTGAACTACATATGATCAAGCAGAATGAAGGACAGCAACATTAATCCCTCTGCACAAAGGGGGGCCATCTACAGGCTCTGGGAACTAGAGACCTAGAAGCTTGACTTGTCTCATCTGTAAGGCCATGGAAAGAATCATTATGGACTTTATCAACAAGGACATAGGTAATCTCCAAAGTCTGGACCCAACCCAATTCATATTTGTTAAGAGTAAACCTGTTAAACCTGGTTGACTTCTTTGAGAAAGTCACCAAGGCCCTGGATGAGGAAAGACAGTGCATACTGCCTATCTTGACCTAGCCAAGGCATTTGACACAATTTTCCACTCAGGTATTATACAGACACTCTCTCAATTGGGTATTAACCCATATGTCACCAGATGAATAATCAGTTGTCTCACCAACAGGACACATACTGTCAAAGTGGGTAACTTCACCTATAGCAAAAGACCAGTCACCAGTGGCATACCGTAGAGTTCTGTGGTGGGCCCTTTACTGTTCAGAATTTATTTCTCAAAAGTACATGCAAACATGGACAGCCTGCAGATGACCAGGTTCACTGATTATTGCAAATTGGGACCAATCATTGAGTACTCCAATGATGCTAATATACTGCAGAAAGGATTAATGCAGACAAATGATTAGTACTAAAGCCATGGATTGAAGCTAAATGCAAAAAAAAATGCATCATTAGTCCCTTTAGGAAAGCTAACATCCCTGCTAATTACAATACAGACAGTACCTCTATGTGCAGATGTAGTAGTATGTCATCTGGGTACTCAGGTTGATAGCAATCTTCAATCACCATGTATCCACAGTGGTAAGGAAATCCTTCTGTGTGGCACATCTCAAAAGTAAAGGCATCACATCTAGATCTAAGTATGTTTTAATTCCATTATACTTGGCCTTTATCATACCCATAATTGAGTACAATGCTCTCTTTTGTATGTATCTCACCAGACACCTGCAACAGCTGGAGAGAACATAGAGGTTTCTGACCGGACACAAAACAGGTCCTACACTGAAAGAATGAAACCCCTGTCACTGTATTCTGTCATCTACAGGCTGTTGAGGAGTGACCTGAGTCTGCCTTACAGGGCAGTACCTCACCCAGCCCTGATGGAAATGCTGCACATTTGTAAATGAAACTACACAAGGGTCACTTGTTGCAGGGATCTTAACCTAGCCTCTGACTTGCACAAATCATGCTAGAGAGATAGGTATATCTCCCAGAGATTACTACTTCTCTGGAACAAGCTTCCCATTCATGTGAAGCAGAGCCCCTCCCTGACCCTCTTCAAACACAACCTAGATATGGGTGACTGTAAATTAAGTCCTGGGATAGTGCCCATGCCCCTCATGGACATAGGAAGTCAGTGTTAATTACTATAGACTTATACTTCTCTGAACTCCACTCACCTAACTATGGACAATTGGGACAACTTGGGGTAAATATGGCTAGGCTTCTAAGGGCTCTTGGGTCATTAGTCTAGTAACCTACTATTACCCTATGAACCTAGGAACACCTACAAAAGAACATTATAATGAGGCACATGCTCAAACAAAAAATATCAAGAGCAGGTGTTTGGGCTGTTGAAGCCACTGTTTCAGTGCCTAGATACATCAGGGGGACTCTGCAGTATGATCCTAGTACTTGAACAGAAATTATCGCAGTCTGCACTATCCTACACAATATCATCCTGCAAAAACAGCTGCAGCAAGAACACCAGGGGCTAGGAAGAAATGTTCCACCACCACCACTGGCAATGTCATCACATCCACATGTAGGTGAGGAGTTAGAGGGGGAACCCCTAGCAGTTATACATACAGTAAAATTGATGCCAGGCAATGCTCACAACCTTTACATCCCCATGTAATGGCTGTGTACTGTTAGCATCCGACAGAGTCAGCCCCAAATTACAACAGTTGCAACTGTAGGACTTTCAAGGTAAGTGCTGATACTATAATAGAAAAAAATAAATGTATAAGAACATGAATGAATGAATGTCAGATACCTGCCTAACTGGTACTTGTAAATGCAGCTAAGTAGAATGTGTGCGAGTTGTCCAGCAATGTCATCTGTAATATATACTTATGCGAATTACCAAATAAACTGACCCATGCAACTGAAATACCCACTATAGAAAAAGCATTCAAAAAAGTGTACTTATCTCAACACTCCCTCAAGTGGAATAATAAGCATGACTGACAACAGTCTCCTCCCCTTCAAGTTCCCTAGCTACATGGTTACCTTTCAGTGTAGATTCAGCCCTTTAAGCACTCTGATGCTGCTGCAAATGAGGTGTGAACTCAATAGGATTGTTGAATAGCAAAATTTTGACTTTGTGTTGCAGCTGTAAACATAGTGTAGTCTCTACACTACTGTTAGCTACTAATGGCTTGAAACTCTGAATGATTACTCTGAGTGTAGCAAAACACAGTAATGCAAATACATCCTTCAGTTAAAATACACATACAAAGTGTGAAACTAACTGCAGTGATCTTTTAAACAAATCCAAATACCCAACATGTGCATTTCCTTGGCATAACAACACAGTTTCCTGCCTTTGCTTAAGACTGTTGTTAAATGGTATGTGTCTGTATCACACCTTGAAAGAAAAATGACAGAATATGCAGTAGAGATTGCATGTCTAATAGTAAAGCAGAGAAAAGGGAATGATTTCCAGAAACAAAGAAAATGCAGAGCTGACATTTTGCAAACTTATTCATAAATAATGTGTAATTGTTCCACTAAATATGTTATGTACACATTTACAATCAAGTGATAACGTCCAACTATATGAACTATTTATCACTGGTATGAAATTTTAATTGCTTGTATGCACATTATTTGATTTCAATTGCAAAGCTGTGTCTGTGGCAAAGGGAGATAACTCACTACAACTGTGTTGTGTAAATGCAATAGTCTGGTAGTTCAAATCCAGAGCAGTCTAACCTTTGTTTCCATTCTTTTTATCCTTTCTTTCTTTTTCTTTTTTCATGTGCACAAACATGATTAGCAGCTTAAAACTGTAAATTTAATTTCAGTTGCCTTACAAAGTGCAAACACACTTAGCGGCATTGTGTGGCAGTCAGCATGGATGGTAACACCTGTTACCTGAGTGTCTCTGTGGCACAAGATGTAAATACATTGTGCCAAAAAAGACAGAACATAGGTAAAGTGGGGATAGAGTCCTCCAGTAGTTATTTTTACTGAGGAAGGGTCATAATAAGCATTTACACAAGTAATATATCTTTCTGTTGCCTTTTACATGTGCATGCTGCCTACTTATGTGCAAACAGGGTTCACTACTTAAGCAAAAAGGTGAAACATTTAATTTGGTTCACCCCCCTTAGCGCAAACAGGCTCAGCAGTGATGCGTGGCCATCAGCACTCTGGACAGAACTCAGTATGGAAAATACACCTATTGCCAAGGTTTCCCTCTGGCACCAGGTATAAGTGCAATAAGTTCATTGCTAGAACACAGATGAGACAGGGTTCAAATCCACCACACTCCACTTTTTAGTAGGGTATGTCCCACTGTAAGTTTTCACAAAACTTTGATTATAAAGGTAATATTACATATCAATAGATATGTATAGCAGGTTGATTGACAGAAAGGGATCATTATTGCTTGCATACACATACTTTTGTAGGTATTATATGTATTATGTGTGCAACTGCTTTAGCATAACAATGATAATTATGTAATAAAATGCATTAGAATATCTTTAATGGACACAATAGTTTATTGACAATCTCCTACATCCTCCCATAACACAAGTATAACTATAAAACAGAATGTATTGTAAGGTATATTTAATAACTCCAAGCTCTATTACTAAAGTCACGCAAGTCTATCCATTTCCAGTATATTGTCAGACATTAGTCCTGCATCACACCAGAGAATGCATAAGCCAGGACCTTGTAATGTCACACACATACAGGTCTAATTGAAGTACTGCACCAGTCACTATTCAAGCTGTAAATCTGTAATGACCATGTTGACAACCATGTCTTTTGTGGCAAAGAGGAATAATCACCTGTGTGGAAATGTATGCATCATCTTTTACATATGTTTGAATCCCACATTGTACAAATTGCTCTTAACATTGTGTAAGTCCTCACAAAATATGTGCCAAGTCATCCCAATGATCCCTCCAAAGTCATGGCTTAAAAGCCAAGTCATTTAGAATTTTAGTGTTGACCAGTGGACAAAGTGTGACCAGGTGTAGCAACACACACGCCAAATATTACATTATCCTTGCTATTTCATAAACTCCATTCCTCTTTATTTGGCAATGTTTATCTTTGCTTATCATCGAGCAAATGCTGTTGGCATGGTTGTGAGTGTTTGCTCCCTAGTTGTAAAATGTGATATCACAAATTGGTGGGAAAGCATTACAACTGCTGTTGGAGAACCTTTGCAGTCATGGCAGGAGAAGGGAAGGATAGTGCTAAATTCAGGGCACAGAGGTGAGATGTGGAGGAGTCAAAAGTATTTGTTGAACTCCTCATGAAGTGTATAGCTGTAGGCTGGTTCAGGGGGTCTCTGTACAACCCTAAGTCTTAGAACAGCCTAGCCAAGGTTGCCTCTAGTGCAACCTGCATACCACACACTGGGGGATAGTGTAGGCACCACTACAATAACTTAGGTGCAAACAGGCACAACTCAACTAGTGGTGGGATGAGTTTATAACTGCTGATGGCCCCCCAGTTGTGTAAGTATACAGATCAACTTTAAATGTTGTGGAATGCTGTAGATAGCCAAGGCTGGCATGAATAATGCTTTCATGTCTTTTCTTTTCTATTTTACAGCTGCAGCGGAAATCTTGGTGAACAGGGAGGCACATGCTGAGAGGTTGGAGCGACTCAGAGAGGTAAGGGGTATGTATTCAGCGCAAATGACCCTGACTGCAATAAATGTATTGTGATTTCATAGATCAGCATAAAGTTCAGCATGTATATCTTAACTGTAACAGCAAGGGTGCATGCTGCCTGCTGTAGCTCTTAACAATTATTGTAGGCAAGTGTAATAATATATTCAGATTATGGGGGTTCAATTTCTTCAAGTAACCTATAGACTGACATTCAATGAGTGTTATTTCTGCATTTGACTTGCAGCAATATTGACTTTAATGCCATGCTGTTAAGTTAATCTGTAGTATATTTTAAAGCATATATGGAATATCTGCATGTTGTGATTACTTGTAGCAATTCACAGTCATTTTTGGAGTTGTAAAGATCTGTAGCTTGTATAATAGTAAAAGTATATTTATTGTAATAAACCATGAATGTGAAATATCAGGGTTCTAATAATTTCATTCCTATTTTGTCTCACCCCAACTCTTATCTGACTTTTTTATTTATTCTTTTTTGTGGATTACCTGTAATCACACTATTCCAATGTGATACCTTTCTGACAACAAACCAAATGCTTTTCAGTGCAAGGAGGTAAAGCAACCACTGAGGCTCAGCCTGCCAACCCTTTACTGACACCACACCAACAGCCAGCACTTCTGGGACACAAACTGGAACACTTCCTCTGCAGCCCCTGCATTACCTGGCTCATCCATATCAGGTAGTATTGCTCCAGCTGCTGGTGCATTTTTGCCCTCTGGGAGTATTGCTGGAAGCTGTGATTATGTCACCTACCAAGAGCTGCCAGGAATGGTGTGTGATATCATAGAAAATGACTTGCACACCCACATCAGCCACCTAGAGAGGTTGCTCATTAAAATAGAAAGAGACTCCCACATCAAGCAGTCTCACAGGGAAATGAGGAAGAGGACAGTGATGACAGTAGTGAGGGTGAGGACTAGATTCTCACCATTCCCATACTACGTGAGCATGTGCTCCTGATGTCCCCTACCAATCCCCAATCATGGTGTCACCCAACCTTTTGTGTCCATCACCATCCCTGTATCTGTCTTGTTTGTCCTGTTTGTCTGCACCTGATTCCTTGCCTAACCTACCTACCTGACCCTTGCATTCTTATGTCCCTTACCCAATATTCTTCATATTGTGAAATGTAAAAGAAAAAAATGGGCACCTGTCCCACAAAAAAAAAAAAATTGTCCCATACATAGCTCTCCACTTCGCATATGTGTCTTCCAGGCACACTTGATTTGGTCCACATCACTATACAACAACATTGCTTTGCTATCACCCATCTGTGTTGTGGTGACGGTCTAAATTCATCAGATTTGCTCTACATGTGCATATTGCCCAATTTTCACACCTTTAATCTGGTCAAAAAATAGAATCACATATGACATATATAGCCAGAAATGGTCCATAAGAATTCCTTCACTTTTTGTCCTCTGCATTAACAGAGAGTTTGACATCATACACTGATGCCAAGTGGTATTAAATGGCTCTTCACATTCTATGGAAAAACTTGGTGAGCTTTTGTCATTGGTTGCACTAGTCCAGTTTTATCCATACAATGCTGCTTAAACATGCTGCTCTATAGAAACACAGAGTTAAGACAGAGTAAAGGTACTACTCTGAAATAGTTAGTCTAACAGTTCTGTACACTGCTGGATGTAACAAAGTGTAACTTCCTACGTGGATTGTTGAATAAATCACCTGACTAAAGATTTTTTTTGCCCATAGCATCTTTTACTATGATGTTATATGTCTATATGTTTAATCACCTACATCTTAACATTTACCCCAGTTATGAGTTCTCAAAGAGATATATTGGCTGTTGGCCAATGCAAATTATTTGCATTGATACCTATCCCATGTCTATAGCATATTTATCCAACCTTGTTCTGCTTGTCTTAAGCCTGTTGTCCCTCTAATAACCCTTTTGGTACCCCATTGTCAGCCACTTTATGCTGCCGAACATGGCAGGTCAATAATGAGAACAGGCCAAAAAACATGTCCATGAATGTTATGTCACACAAACCATGGTTATGTGTATGTCCACCTCTCCTTGTATGTACCCCTTCACTCCCACCCCTGCTTATGGCTGTGTATCTATTAGGCTGAGTGATGTGCAGGTCATCTCAGGGTGTCTACATACTGGCATGACTCTGCTGATAGATAATACAAGCATGTTACATTTCAGTAAGTGATCAGTGCTCCTATACTATTTAATGTTTCATGTACAGGTGATGATGGATGAAATATATCTAATATGATATGGAAACTGCCCTTACTTTGAAGAAGCATACTGCACACACTTTTCATTATATCTGGCCCTACACAAATAGTTAGCCATATCTGCTGAGTCATAATAATTATTTCAAAAGATGTACCCCCCCTTGTAATTTTTTAGAAAGCTATACACACAATTACCTTGTGATTTGCAGTGAACCTGCAAAATAGCTACTAGTTGTAGAAGTGTATTCAGGTATGCATTAGTGATACAGTTTGGGGAAGATTCATACTTTAGTGTAGTCATTGTCACATTTATAGTCCTGATAACATTTACTTACCTAATGACATCCTGACAACATTTGTAAAATAATAGAATCATCTGTATTTGAAGCCTAGTTCATCTATGCTCTGACCAAGAGCTCACTGCTTTTACACATTGTGCCAAAAAGAAAGATAGGCACCAGGTATATTTTACACACTCAGTGCTGTCTAGAGTGCTAACAGCCATGCCTTGTTGCTTAGCCTGTTGGCACGAAGGAAGGCAAACCAAATTAAATTATACACTTTTTTCTTAAGCAGAGAACTGTGTTTACTTGGCATTTTAACATTGCACAACTGAGAAAGGCACAGCCAACAGTTATTTATGCAATAAGACTATGGTCACAACATTTCAGACATAAAGTACAACATGCACATCATAATATCTGCCAGCAATTTTTCAAATAACATATCTTGCAAGCCTGCCACATGAAACATTATGAATAAACAGATGTATTTCACAGTTTGTTCTGAACAGGTCAGTCACTGTCTGTCCCTATTTGCACACAGTTTGGCAATGAGCACCAGTGGACAGTGCTACTGCACAAGTCCAAGCTAAATCCCTGAAATTCTAATCACACATGTGCTAATACTTAGCCATCGTCCGCACAAATCAGCTTCTTGACAATGAGCTATGTGAAGAGGTGTTCAATGTGTCCAACTTCTCCAAAACATGGAAATGCATTCATAAACATAAGAGAAGGGCAGTTAAATGTGGGCTTCACTGGACACATACTTTCTGATATTTACTTGCCCTGCAGCAATGCACTTCCAAATGATAAATCAGGACTTGGGCCACTGTCAAACAGATTCCAGCATTACAGTGCATATCTGCATTGCTATTTAGTATGGATTTATAGTAACACTGGACATTGAAGATCCATGATCATATCCCACTGATATTCTCATTAAGCTGTATTAATGTGGATATACCTTATTCTGAATGTGAAGACACATAACTCCATCATTGCACTACTGCTGTTTCCAAGGTGTGTGGGTCTGTGTTTTTGTGTGTGTGTGTGTGTGTGTGTGTGTGTGTGTGTGTGTGTGTGTGTGTGTGTGTGTGTGTGTGTGTGTGTGTGTGTGTGTGTGTGTGTGTGTCCATGCCATCTACACAACATCCTGAGAAACAGGTATATGTCTGTGTCTGTTCTGCAGTACACATTCATGATAGCTTCTTTCACCTTGATTGCCAGGGTGTATTTCTATGTACTTTTGCAAATTCCACTCAAACAATCATATCACAATTCCTGCCTTTGCAAATAAGTCTCATAAAGTATATGTAACCCCAACACTATGATGATGTCATCTTCTATAATGTGCATTTTGACATTGTTAGAATTGGATGTCTGTAGTAGTGCATGTGTTAAATACTGTGTTCTCCAGCTTGTGTAATTAGATAGGTAGAGTTTCTCATCTCACAGCAGTCATTGTGTGTGTGTGTGTGTGTGTGTGTGTGTGTGTGTGTGTGTGTGTGTGTGTGTGTGTGTGTGTGTCTATTCTCAGACGAGCATCACCCTTGCTGAAGTAGCATTCAGAAGATACTTTTACACTGATACATGAATTAACAGCAATTTCATACAGCCATACTAGCGTCCTCTTCCCACCATACACTGCCTATGTCAGCCTGTATAAAGTGCACTCTGACATTATTAACATCAGACTTGTGTGGTGGAGTGAGCATTAAGTGATGTGTTCTCAAGCTTGTGTAACTAGATAGGTAGGGGTTCTACTCTCATAGCAATCAACTTGCGTGTGCATTCACTCAGCTATTAATGTGAGTCCACAGCTTTGTCTGACACCCCTGCCAACATCTTTTTCTCTTCATTCATTGATGATGTCATCCTCTATAAAGTACACTCAGACACTATTACAGGCAGACTTGTGTGGTAGCAGTAGCATTAAGTACAGTGTTCTGCAGCTTGTATAACTAGATCAGTAGAGGTTCTACTGTCACAACAGTCAACTTTAGTGGGTGTGTGCTCATTCAACTACCAGTTTAGAGACAATCTTACACAAGGATGTGAGTCCACAGCTATGTCAGACAACCCTGCCAACATCTTCTTTTCTGCATATACTGATGATGTCATTTCCAATGAAGTGCAATCAGACAGTATTAAAGACAGACATCTGTGGTGATGCTAGTTTTATGTTGTATGGACTGCAGTTTCTATACCTACACAGTTGTGTATGTTTACATCTGACTTCAGGTAACTGGTGTGTGTGTGGTGGGAGGCATATTATGGTCATTGCATGATGTTTCAAATCTCTTTTCATTTGACTCCCAATCAGGAGAACCTTTTATGTAGTCCCCTGAATCCAACATCCCCTTTTTCCCTCTGTCTACATAACATACGTTCTGCAGAATACTGAGAATGTCATCATCTCAAAGATGCACGCATCATGCATACATCATGAAGCAGAGCCCCTCCATAACCCTCTGCAAGCAATTTCTAGACCACTGGATTTGTGATTGCTAATTCTGTCATGGGATAATGCACATGTCACATATGGACAGAGGCAGTCTTTATTAAATCAAACAAATATACACAACCCCCTACTATCTCCCTTCACATAGAAATAGCAATTTGTATTTAAATAGCATAATACTGTCTAGGAGTATACGTACTCTTGGCCAGTAGCCTAGTAATGTCCTAAGACTCTCTGAACATTGCACGTCAAGGTTTTGTCATCCACATATGCTATGTTGAGGTGTGGATGTGGTGCATCCCTAAAAGAATGTATTCCATTCTATGAATTGATCCGCCATATTGATGACTGCTGCTGAAATTTGGTTACATGTTCCTTCCATAACAGCTATAGTAATATGCCTCCTGAGGACTGCTGACATGAGATGATGATATGTACAATGTAGCCTTACTAAGGGCATGTGTTCTTGTACTGTGGTATATCAACATTTTACACAGTTGCCATGCAGCCATCACAGTGACAGATGCAGTATGACATAGATGTGCATGTGTATACCTAGCATCTGGAAATGTTATCTAACATATCACAATATTACATCATAATGATTACATAGACACATATGCCTGGGTTCATATATGCAAACATATGACATATTGAGATTCACTTGCAACCTTGGGGAATTCAACATATGCACTATTGTGTTGTTATTCACATGGATTATACAGGTGTTCCCACCAGCATTGTGTGCCTATCAACTGTTCTGCATGAGCTCCATCCACGTCAGTTGTCATACATCAATATATGGTGTCAGGGCCCTCACCCACTCATTTCCAATGTTAAACGTATAGCCATATGATGTACAACTGATGAAATGACCTGAAATAGGTAGAGTTGTATGATTATGTTAACAGTTCCATTGTGTTGCATGTGATTCAAACCAAATGTTTTATTTGGAGGTGATGTACAGCCTTATGTCCGATTGTAGCCCAAGTACAGCTATAGTGTGACTGTACAGCATCATTGACGTACCACTACATAACATCAGTATTACCACTTGATAGTTTGCATGAACACATATGGAAGAATATAAAAAGATAAAATCCACCACAACTAAGAGGCCGTAGTTAACAGCAAACAGAGATATTATGAAATATAAACTTCCTGTACGCTTCTTCAGACCATGGTCTGAAGAAGCGTACAGGAAGGTACGTGAAAGCGCTTACCACAAATAAACCTTTTTGCCTTTTATTACAAAGTCGTGTCGAGTCCGAAGTTTATATTTCATAACATATGGAAGAATGTAAGGATTTCCTGGCAGTATAACATTTTCACTAGCTATGTCATGGGACAGTGATCATGTGGCACATGTGCTGAGTGTTGACATGTAGTTATACAGGGTGCTCTATGTAGTGTTTTGTATGTTTACAATATCAGTCACAGGTTCCATACTCATTGACACTAGATTTTGCACTGCTGCACATTCTGTGCACATGGCCATTGTTGATACATTGCCATCAGTCTCACATACTGCTGTACCTTTCATTATAATAGATCACTTCTTAATTCATATATCAACTGCAGATGCTTCAGATAATATTCATTGCTATTATCTGTGGCAGATGCATGTAATACACAGCTGTAAAGGGAATCTTCTCATAATACTGTGTTGTTTGTAAGTGTTGTTATCCATATGACCAATGCCTATGTTAGCCAGAGATGCTTTAGTAAAGTGTATCACATTTGGCACAGTGAGTTCCCACACATCTTGTTGGCCATGCAGAACTATTTTTTGGGATGGATACCCATTAGGATTTGACAGTGAAAACTTCATTTCAAGGTGTATTACTAGTTGCTTGTGTGATACATCTTTCCGTGTTGCACACAGTAAATACACATATCAGTGACAACATTGATGGCATGGGTTTGAGACTTGCAGGTGTGGATTGTGGCTTATATGTCATACAAACCACTCAACTGGCCAGGACTGCCCCTGATTTCAACTCCAGGTTTAACACTGTCCTTCTTAACCCCTCTAAAAAGTGTTAATTTTTGGGGAAGGGGTGGTGAATTCCCCCTATAGCATACTGACAATTATTACAGTTGTACACATCTATTCCTGCAGAACATGCATAATAAGTTACACTAACATATTATGTCAATTCTGCAGATTAATGGTCTTATTTTACAAGTGTCTCTGACTGTCTATTTGTCCAGGAGACTGTTGCTATGTGTAAATGATTGGCTGAGAGGTATGCTGTCATGTCAGTCATATTTAAGCAAGTCATTTTGCAAATCTTCACAGTATGCACATACCACCTATGGATATACTGTGCTTGCTAAATGTCTTCTCCAGTGAGCATGTCAGTGAAGTATATATCTCAACCATTCATCTCCATTGACACAGGACTGTCACATATATACTATCATGTGTGATGATATAAATATACTCTCACAGGAATTGCAGACAGCAATATGTACTGTGCTACCTACATATGTGCTTATTGTAATGCTACTGACTTATCTTGGAAGTGTATAAACATTGACATATCCTATCTTGGAACAATGCCATATTTACCATGCCCATTCCCTCTCTCTTCATTCCTATAATGCATTTGTGTGTATATTTCATCAGCACACTTTCCTTGCCTAGTATATGTTTCATTATATTTGCCCTTGTTGTTTCCCACCTCCATTATTTAATTTTGTAAATAATTGTTGTAGTGTACATTGCAATCAGTATACTTTACTTTACTGTGTTTATAGTTTTAGATAGTAGGTAGTACTGTTTGTATGCAGTTTGTGCTTAATTAAACACATTCCCATAATGACACTGCTAAACTAATGAGTTAGATTTTACAATCACCACAAAATAACATTTAGTATATGCAGCCCAGTTATGAACCAGTAAATTTTCTTTGAGATAAATATGTGCTAGCTGCTTGTGACTTACTGATATGCTCTGACTAGAGGCCAGGAACTCCAGAAAAGGCATGCATTCAGTGTGCATTAAAATACAGTGCTTACAGGAAACAACACAGCTCAAGGGGAGCGATGGATGATGGAAAGACAGCTCAGTCAGAGGGTTGGATGATGGGAAAACAGAGCTCAATGTGAGTGATAGATGTTGGGAAAGCAAGTTGAAGCAGGAAATAAAAAGAAATATAATTACCACTAAATCAACAAACTAACAGTGCTCATAAAAACAGTCAGTAAGCTTTGGTTATGAGAAAAGATAAGAAGGTTTCCAGAGTTAGTTAACAGTGTGAGCTGCATAGTGTGAAATAGAAGCTGGGGGGGGGTGGAGGGGTGGAATTACAGGGAGCAGTAGACAAGCCCAGTTAAGGGAAACATAGTTGCATGTGTGATTAAGTATTTAGAGAGTTAGCTGCAAGTTACTGCAGTAAAGGAAGAAAAAGAGGAGAGAGGAGTCTGAAAAGAAACCAAAGCAAATAGTTTGTCTTGTCTTGTTTCAGTAGGGTGGGGGTTGGGGTGAGAGTGATGACAAGGTATGTATTAGCAGTTATTCTCAACTTCACATAAACCTGATAAACTGCTTGTCCATTATTATGGGCTATAGTATATATCACTGGTATAGGCGTTGCTGGGGATTCTCTTCCAGTGCAGAGTATGCACCAATACAGCTACCTCCTTCAGGTGAATGTACATGGCATTCAACTATCTCTATAGTCTGATTTTACAAGCTGCAAGTTTTAGTATATGTTAACTAGCTTATGTGTTCATAGCACTGATGTTAAATTTAAAAATTCTTTGGACACAGGAATTGAGTTTGATTTCCATTTTTTTTGCAATAATTTTTCTAGCTACTGCCAGGAGACTCCAGTATAATTTTTGTTGTTTGGCATTTACAGATAAAGGAACTTAAACATTCATTAGTACTGCTTATCTAGTTAAAGAACAATTATCAGGCCACAACCCCTTAAAACTACTTATCTCTTCTCAATAAACATTTAATTTTTAAGAATCCATGAACATATGTGCCAATCAGCTTTTACATGTTTGCTATATCACCAGCAAACTGAATAAGTCATTTTACTAAACCTAGAAATTTTATAAGGGGTAACAAGCATTCTTTGAGTATATTTCCACATAAAAACTTTCCAGTATAAACTTGAAGATGTTTGACTAACTGGCTTAAGTAACATTGTTTTATTCTAATTATCAATTGAGTAACTCAATCTGCTACTATTTAAAAAGTTCCAGAATTTTGCATCAAAGTTATTATTATTTATAATTATCTTAGCATTGTCGCCTCACAGTAAGACGCTGTCCGGTTCGATTCTCAGCTAGAGCGTCTTCTGCGTAGAGACATGCATGAATGGGCGTACCTTCGTTGAAGGCTGTGCATCAGGCCTGGCAAGCCGGTACGTAAAAATCAACTGCCAATCATTAGCGGACCGGAGTTCTGCTGTGACGACCCCTAATCGGGAAAAGCCGAAAGATCTTATATAACTTTGACAAGCTTCCTTTGCAGGTCAATTTACCTCTGATGATAAAACTCATATACTTATATAATGGGGGCATATTGTTATATTCCTCTTCACTCATATTACCTACAAATTAATTTAATTTCTTACTAATCGATAATATTAGCTGATTAACAGATTTATCCAACTAAAAATCTTTCGTTACACATTTTGATGACTTGGCTTTCACTTTTTCAAAACAATTGGACATAATACAAACCCATTTATTTTTAGTAAATTCATTTTAATATTATTATGAGTTTCCACAAATCTAGGTGTGTGTGTGTCAGGTGCCAGGATCTGCCACATAATGCATGCACTCAAGTCACTCCACAACAAGTATAAATATGACTCTGTCATTGTCCATGTTGGAGTGAATGACTTGAGATGTACCTCCCTGGACTACATGAAAAGAGACATGAAAGAGCTTTCAGATCATGTGGCCCAGGTAGGTATGACACTAGCCCTGAGTAGCATCCTGCCTTCACTCAGAATGATACCACAGTATAAGGACAAAATGATTGACTTTAACAATTGGCTAAGCTTCTGGTGTCATTCAAAGGGGATCCAGTATCTGTCTGCCTGGGACGACATGATCGACAAACCATGATGCTTTGCCAGAGATGGTCTGCACCTGTCACCCCTCGGATTCAGGTTACTGGCTAAAGCTCTTGCCACCCCTATAGTGCCTTTTTTAGGCAAGGTTCATAGGACAAAAACACCATCATAACAGATACAAGCATGCAAAATCTGAAGGTAATGCTACTCAATGCTAGAAGTCTAAACCTCAAAATGCACTCTCTCAAGGCACTCCTAAAAATGGAGAACATCAGTATCTGTGCAGTAACTGAGACCTGGTTCAAGACTCCAGAGAGCACCCCTGCAATACCAGGCTACAACTCTTACCACACTTTTCGGCCACCAAACCAAGATTGAAACACTAAAGGTGGAGGAGTGTCCATATTCACCAAGGATAGTCACACCTCCAGGCTAGTTGCCCAACACAATGCATCTGAAATTCTCCAGGTGCAACTAACACTAGGTAAGACTGCAATCCAAATTGTAGCTTGTCACAGATTCCCCACCATGCCCCAAGATTCTCACTACACCTTTCTAAACATACTGGGAGATATTAAGATACAACCAAACACCCTAATACTAGGTAATTTCAACTACCCTGCCATTAAATGGGAAAACTACTCGTGTACCAACACCTTTTACCAACGGTTCTTGGAATTCATAAATTCCAATGCCCTGGATTAACTAATCCATTGTCCTACCAGGGGCTCTAATATCCTAGACCTCACCATTACCAACATGGGAGATAGGTGCTCCACACCAGTTGTCACCCCCTCATTGGTCAGGTCTGACCATAAGCAAATCACCCTTGACATCCACATCCCACCCTCACCCCCCCCCCCCAGTAGGGAAACCTCTGTAAAAAACTTCTCCAAAGCCAACTTCATGCTACTTAAGTCAGAAGTGGCAAACTTCATGGCACCCATGCAGATGGGAGCTGAAAGTTCGACTGCTGAATCCTACACTAAAGCACTGTGCGCGCACATCCACTCGTGCATGAATCGTGCCATCACAAATAGAACCAAGATTCTCTCCTCCAAAAAAAGGAAGCCAGTCTGGTGGCCCCCTGCCATAAACAAACTATATGACAGAAGGAAAAAACTGTTGCAGAAAAGAAGAAAATCCCAGGATGCAAAATACTCCCTTACCAGCCTCAGTAAGAAACTGAGATCTCTCACAAAATCTTCCAAAGCTAGTCACAAAAATAAAATTGCCAAAGATTCCAAAGACAACCACAAGGCATTCTATAATTATGTCCAGGATCTAAATGGCAATGCTCAGATCTGTTCTGAGCTACAACAGAATGGCATTAAATATACTGATCCCAAGGATATTGCCAATATCCTGGCAGATCAATTTAGTGCCAACTTCGCCCCCCTCTCACCCCCTAAAGGGCTCATCTCAATACCAAAAGATTGCCAAATTCTGGTAATATCGGCCACACAGGTTGAAACCACACTCTCCAAAGCTAAGAATACAGCATCCATGGGACCAGATGACATCCCGGGCTATGTACTACATAAACTACAAAATGAACTGGCACCTCACCTAAGTGTCATGTTTAGTCATAGCCTCATCTCAGGCTTTGTGCCCACTGAGTGGCACACAGCTACAGTTATCCCACTCCACAAGGGGGGAATCCACCTTGGATCCCGGGAACTACTGTTCCATCAGTCTGATGAGCCTGATCTGCAAGGGCATGGAACGCATTATCATGCAACTTATAAACAAAGACACTGGCAACCTTCAAACACTGGACCCCATCCAGTTTGGGTTCATGAAGGGCTGATCTTGTCTCCTGAACCTGACTGACTTCTTCAAATCAGTCTCCAGAGCTGTGGACGAGGGTAAGGTGGTCCACACAGCCTATCTGTACCTCGCCAAGGCCTTCAACACCATCCCCCACTTTGGAATCGTAGATAAACTTACTAAGCTGGGCATAAATCCCTATGTCACTCGATGGTTGCCAACTGTCTTATTGACAAAACCCAGATTGTAAAAGTAGCTGACTCCAAATCTAGCTCCAGACAAGTGACAAGTGGAGTACCTCAGGATTCAGTCCTGGTACCACTCTTGTTTGACATCTACTTCTCTGAAGTACATGCCAGCAATAAGGGACTCTGGCTAACAAAATTTGCAGATGACTGCAAACTGGGAGCCATTATTGAATCCCAAATTATGTGGATATTCTAGAAAAGGGCCTTACAGAAACAAATGCTTGGTGCCAGAGCCATGGGCTCAAGCTTAATGCCAAGAAATGTATAGTTATCCCCTTTGAGAAAAAACATGTACCCATGAATTATCACATAGGTGGCATTACAGTAAACACTGAAAGTGTGATGAGAGACTTAGAGACACAGGTGGACAATGGTCTCACCTTCGATAACCACATCACCACAACAGTCAGGAAATCCTTCTATGTGGCACACCTCATCACTAAGGGCTTTTCATTCAGAAAAAAAGAGGTCATTGTCCCACTGTACTCATCCCTCATTAGACCCATTATAGAGTACAATGCCCCATTTGGTATGTACCTCACAAGACATCTGCAACAGCTGGAAAGGCTGCAGAAATACCTCACTAAATGAATCACAGGCCTAAAGCAGATGCCCTATGCTGACCGTCTAAAAAAACTCCAGCTATACTCTGTGGTATATCGTCTACTAAGAGGCAATCTCTGCTTAACATACAAGGCTATGTCAAACCCTCAGCTGTTGGACATGCTCCACTTAAAGAAATCCCAATCCCTCAGAGCCACATGCTCCAGGGATCTAAACCTTGTCATCACAATGAACAAAACATGCTGGAGGGATATGTTCCTGACCACAGACTGCCCATACTCTGGAATAGACTGCCCATACATGTCAAGCAGAAGCACCTCCTTGGCCCTCTTCAAAAGGAACCTTGACAATTGGATGGGAGCTAGGAAATTCACCCCAGGGATTACGTCAGTCATCCTGCTAGACAGGGGTCCAGGGAAGTAAATATTGTGGGAAGAAATATCTGGGTAATTGTTTGGCTAGGCTTGTACAGGCCCTAGGGCCGATAGCCTAGTACCAACCTATGAACTTATGAACCTAAAAAATTGATGAGGTTTTAAAAACATATCTCTTAACTGTTTTTATAATTGATTTAATATATGCAGAGTCTAAAGACTGAAATGAGTTACCTTCTAAGCTAAGCTTTATTAACCACATCAAAGGATTGTTAAATACTTCTAACTTACCATATTTAATAAGTTATAAGAATTTAGTATAACCTGTTTCTGAGTGATTTTCCATTGACTAGTATAAGCTGAATCTAACCAGAGTATAATAGAGTTAAAATGTGCAGCAATGGAAAAAGATTCTACATCAGGGAAGCTAATACCACCACAGTCTAATAAAATTTCTATAAGCAATTCTCAGCTTTTTGGGGTAGCATAGAATGAAGTTAACATTTTTTCCATTTCTTTAAATGTTTTTTGTCAGCTATTAAAGCTATTGAATACAATATATAGGTGATAAGGTAATATAATCATTTTAATAAGCAATAACATATCATCAAAAGTAAAAAATACATATTAATAAGGAGTAACACTTTTTCAGTTATTTTTCAAAAATTTTGATTAATACACTTACTCACATCTTGATAAATTTTTATTCCTAAATATTTAAATTCTTGTCCTTCCCAATTATATGTATGTTTATCTTTAAACTTACTATCTAGTAATTGATTTAATACTAAAGTGTCACTTTTATTATTATTAAATTTCAGCGGCAATATTTCTTAAAACTTTCCTATTTCCTTATATATTTCTTAAATTGAATAATTTAAATATCCTATAGTTAGTAAAATGTCATCTTCAAAAAGTTGTATTTTAGATTGACAATCCTTAGTAATTGAAAAAACATTAATTTTGTCATTGCTTCTTATACTATTAGTTAAGTGTTTAATAAGTAATGCAAATATAGGAGACAAGGGACACCCTTGCCTTGTACCACTGTTTAAAGTGAATCACTAAGATATTTAAGACCCAATTTTAATATTTGCTTTGGAATCTTTATACAAGTTTTTTAATATCCCCACAAATTGTTCTAGAAATGCAAATACTTCTAAAGTTTTAAATAAGCAGTTTGAATCTACAGAATAAAAAGCTCTCTTGATATCTAAGCTAATTAGGGAGATTTTTGTTTATTCTTTTTGCTAAATTTAAGATTGTTGTTACCTTTTAATATTGTCATATATTAATCTATTGACTATAAATCTTGTTTGATGTTTATCAATTAATTTGTCTACCGTACCTATTAATCTTGTAATGAAGGTGAAAGCAAATATTTTATAATCTGCATTTAATAATATAATAACTCTATATGAATAAACTAATTTGTATCCTTTCCTTGTTTAAGTATACATGAGATTACAGAATATTTCCATCGTGGAGGAATTATTTTGTCACTCTGAATTAGCTTGAAAACTTTGCTCAGTAATTCTAAAATATTTAATGGAAGCAGAGTATATAATTACATAATTAAATCCTGTAACTTTGCCATTTTTCCTTAAAAAACTCTTTAATTTCAATTAGAGTAATATGCTTATTTAACAGAGAAATTTACTGATCACTAAGTTTATTAGTAAGAATTTTTTTTAAATAATTATTGATTTTGCAATCCTCATGATTATTATTTTTATCTTTATTGAGATCCTTCTGGAGTTCCGCTGTGGTGACTCCTAACCGGGAAAAGCCGAAAGACAAACAACAACATTGAAATCCTTATTTAATTAAATAATCAAAAAAATTCCTTTATGTCTGTAGTAAGCTTATCAGTGTGTAGATTTCAGATATTATTGACTTGTCAATTTTTGCTTAACATCTTAATTCTATTAGCTAATCTGTGAAGATTTTTTAAGTCATCCCATAACTGTGCAATTTCCACTTTATATGTTAAAATTGTTTGATACTTTGTCATTAATTTTTAATGAAGTCAGCACTATCTAATTTCTATTGTTGTTCAAACCTCACTTTATGTATATCATCTTATATTTGTAATAACTCTTTATCCCACTCTTTCATTTTATTACTAGATCATCTTTCCATTGCATCTTTAATATGCATTTTTAAGGAATTCCATAGTATGACTTTCCTAATCTGACCCTCATCATTCAAAGATAGAAAATTCTCAATTTGTTCCTTAAGGTAACTTTTAAATACATTTAATGTCATCATATATACTAGAATTCTGTAAACAGTCTGAAATTTCCTTAATTGCATTGATATATTAATTCTTAGTGCATTTATGATCAGAAAAAGGACAAGGAATAGTTTTAAAATAATTAACTTCATTAAGTAAATCTGTGGAAGCATAATTCTTATGAATTCCAGTTTGCACAGCAGGTACATAAGAATAATGGGTGAAACACAATGACTCATGTTCTGCTTTAACTATTAAAACAAATATATTATTATTATTATTAACCCATCTGTTTAGTTCTTTAGCTGAGGCCAATATTTTAGCTTTCTTCTGATCACTTGTATGTTCTGTACTAGATACGCAGTTAAAATCTCCAGCTAAAATTAAACTACTCTTCCAATGATTTTGTAGTAAGTTTAATTGATCTTTAGCCACTCTTGCACCTATTCCAGGGATCCAATAAAAAATTGCTAGTGTATAGAGCTTGCCATTAGATTTAATTACTATAAATGTATACAATCCTTTGGAATCATCATTGGATGCCTTGACCCTATGATTGTATCCAAAGTATAATAGTTCCTCTCTTCTTTTTGACAAAAGAAGCAGATGATAATATTTTATAACCTAAGATATTTAGATATTGAATGTCTTTATCAGGCGAGTCTCTTGCATGAATATGATGTCTCTTCTATTTAATTTTAAATATCTCATTAATGATTTCCTTTTGTTGTCATTATTTAATCCATTTAACTTACTATACAATAAATTAAAACTATCCATAGTGTGTATTTGAGAAAATGTATTTTGCCAAGAAGTATGTCATGTCTGTCCACTATATTGACACCATCTTAACTTCCCACATTTTTTGAATTCTTCCTTTCTATAAACTAAACTACTAAAATTTGTATGTGATAAAAACAGAAACAAGTCTACAACTGTATCTGCATATATTACTAATGAAACACAACCTACCATGGATACCAAAGTTCCTAGTTTATCAAATATTCAAACAAATAAACTATCTTTCTACCAACCAAAATCTAAAATGTTATCAAAAACTAGCAAAAACCTACAGTGAATTACAGATAATATTATATATATATATATATATATATATATATATATATATATATATATATATTTATTTATATATGTATATATATAAATATATATATATATGAGACTACTAACTTACTTGCATATTTTGCCATTTAAAAATATTCCCCCATTACTATATAAACAATTAATAATCCACTTCTATTAATGACAAATAATAAATAATATGACAAATAATTTAATACATATTTATGCAATACTAGTATGTGTATCTATTAAATATTCCTAAATGATTTGCTCATTTAATTTTAGTATAACTTAATCTTTAAATATATAAGTAGAACAGAGTGGAGTGTGAAAAGATAAAGTTAGCAATCTAAGCTTACCAAACTATTGTACAATAGGAAAACCAGTGCATGTATACATTTGTCATGTTGAAATTAATATGAATATTTTATAACTCTAAAAAAAGCTCTGAATTAATTAAAAAAATACAAGTGTCTATATCTTAAATTTGTATAGTAGTAAGAATCTTAATATAATGAATATCAAAATATTTAAAATCTTTTGATTCATTAAATTAATTCATAAAAAACACATATACATTACAAAAGTTAAATGGAATATCTTGCTACTCAATAGAGTCAAAAACATTTTCATTCTATATTGTATTTAAAAGTTACAAAATGCTCATTTCAGACTATATTCTTCTTGCTCAGGTTCAAATATCTTAAAAAAATCTACTCTACTTTTTACCAAAATGAATGAACTAACTCAGCAATAAAACAGTCAGATGTCAGCTCTGACTTATGAAATTAGTTATTTCAGGTAGTCTTAGTGAATCTAATGACATACAATATGCAAAAAGCTTCAAAGTTTATGCAACCATATTTCAGATTTCAGTTTTCAGGAGTTTTTTGAATATTTTTAAGTAATTTTCTGTGAAAATTATATGAGATCCTATACATTTATATTTCTGCCATATGCAGGTATATGTGCTATATCCGTCCTATAAGCAGTTTGCTATTCAAATATTTTTTTTGTCTTATTTGTCCACTGATATTCTACTGTATTTTATATAGTTGGAATTTCTAAAATCTCCTATCATTAGCTCTATTAGAGATTGAAGCATGTGTATATATTTCTTAACTTACTGATATTACTCTTTTATTAATATTGCATAAAATATGTCTCTTTCCTTCTGCATTTGCATATTATTCAGAAGGTGTTTACTCTTTTTATTAATTCTAGTATTATATGCAGTCTTGTCTATATATACAATAATGCATGCCCGTCTAATTTAGATGTGTGCCTTCAGAAATTGTCTACTGTTGTTCTGGTCTCTGAGTTTTACATCCTTTTATTAGTATTTAAGTACAGCATGTGAAAATGACAACTCACAACATAGAGCAGTTGTTAACTTCTGTAAGTTTCTCATTCTTCTTTATTCATCTAAACTATTCTAATCAGTAACAGACATCTTATTTTACCTTTTCCCATTAATATATACAGTTGGGTTAATAACACTGCAGCATAAGATATTAACATTCAGTAAAATACAAGCAAATTATATATCGGAGACAGCACCATATAAGACATTACTATAGCTTTTGGTTTTCCAAACTTTCACTTCTAAATAACTATTAAAAATTATATTTTGGGCTGATTTCTCACATATACACACAAAAAGAAGTTAAAATATCCTCTCCTCATCATTGTGGTCATGATTCAGTCACTTCATCATTTCTTGCTTTCACAAACATCAGTGATGAACTTTGAAGTCTTCTAGGACCCATATGTTCATCAAAACAACTCTAGAAGCAAGTGGGAAGTAAAGCAGCCAAGAATCAAGCAGTTTCACACAACTAAATCATTATTTTGATCTCAAGCTTTTTAAGTGCTACTTGCTTCATAAACAACATATAGTTTGATTTTAAAGTCCTAAATAAATCTTTTACTTAGAGGTTAAAGCTATTGTTTCAAAAAATCAAGGTTCTGCAAAAAATCAAGGTTCTGCAATCAGAAAATAAATGTCACTTGTTTTTAAGCTTTTTAACTTTAGAAGTAGTTTTCCATGAATTCAGCTCCCTCTCTCTCTTAAGGGATGCACCATTTCAGTCCATTTCTTCAGTGTTGCTAAGGATTTTATTTTTATTAGCAAACATAGATACCTGTTCCAGTTTGTCATACTTTAATTCAGAAACAAATATTCTTATCTTTGCAGGAAATACCAAAGTAGCTTTAATAGTTTTTTTTAAGTTCTTTAATCTGTGGAAAGCAGAATTTCCTTTTGCTCATTACTTTACCAGAATAGTCATTGTCAAAATTGATCACATGCTCACCTATTTTGATAGGTGGGCTAGACTATGCTGTGTTTAATATTTGGTCTTTTTCCATGCTTGGCATAACCTTAACTATTATTGTATGTGGTGGTGAATTTTCCTTCTTTGAAGGTGATCTCAAGGATCTATGTGCCCTTTCAATCCCATATGATAAAGTTTTACATAAATTTAACATTTTATGCAGCCAAGTTGTTAAGAAGTGTATTATATTGTCTCCCTCATATTTTTCAGGTATGCCATAAATTCTGATATTGTTTTATCTTAGTCTATTTTCTGAATCATTAACTTTATCGATAAGCCAGTTATTTTATTTTAAAAGGAATTCAGTCTGAGACTCACCTTTAGTTATTCTCCCTTCATGGTCATTTAAAGCTTCTTCTGTACTGTTGATTTGTGCATCTTGCTGTTTCATAAGAATTTCTAAATGTCCCATCTTCTTTCTGGCTTCTTCTTTGAAACTTTCTATTTTAGTGTCCAGTTTGTCCATTTTTAGTAGTATATCCTATGTGACAAATATTAGTGACTGGATACCTTTTTTAAAAGAAGAATCCTGAGTACCATTTTTTTGAATGGCTTATGCTGAAGTCTCTTCTCTCTTAACGAAGCAGATGAAATTCTGACAAGAAAATTATAGCTTTTGAAGGACTTTATTTATAAATCTTTTCTCTATTAGTGCATATAAATAGCAATCGAGTATCTCCAAATTCCGATTTTTTGATTAGATTTTTCTCTCCGAGAAAAGTTTTCAGTCACAGAGCTTTTACCAGTTTCTGCTCTCAGTTAGCCATCTTGGCCACATACCCCTAAAAACAATTTTGTGGTATCCAAAACAAAGATACTACTGTAGATCTACAATGTTACTGCAAATTCCAGAATTATAGAATTATCCATGACACTGTTTTTTTTTAATAAGTAAAGGGAATTAAATTCACTCCAAACACTCTTTCCAGTTACTATCATCATTGGTACTGCAATGTGGGTAAAGCATCTTAGCAACATTGTAGTTTCCTATATACTCAATCTAAACAATCTTGGAACTATATTTCAGCAAGTAAACCACAGATAGTATTGGCTGCCTTGTAGTATGTATGTAGCACTGTCTGTCATGATTGCTGCAAGTTAAGAGGTTGTTACCAGTACTGCAAGGAAACAACCTGATTAAATTATTGCACTACCCGTATAGTTAATATAACTCAAAATTATTATCAGTCCATCTTTTTAATTCTACTGCCTGTGGGTATGTACTATGGATATTCTGGCCATGCTGTGACTGATATATAGCAGCAAGCACAGGGAAATCATTTTAGGTACAATCAGAGACATAAAAAATGTATGAAAAACAAACAAAACTGACCTTTTGTGCTTTAGTCTCTTTTCATAAAGAACCAAAAAGAAGGCATGCTACCAACAAAGAAACTCATAAACCAGAAAACAGTGGCAGAGCAGTGAATTATGCTAAGTGGAAATGGAGGCATCCAAAATAAGTACGAAAAAAGTTTTATTCACACATTAAGCACTTTTTTTGGTTTGATAGCTGATATCAGCTATCAAACCAGAAAAATTATGATTCTAGTTATTCTGATGAAGTCCTATGTAAAACAGATGAAAGCACTTAATGTGTGAATAAAACTTTTTTGGTACTTATTTCGGACTTCTCCATTTCCACTTAGCACAATTCACTGCCCTGACACTGTTTTTCTGGTCTATTGTCATAAATACTTTGGTTAATTAAACCTTTATGATAATAGATGAAGAACTAATAAAGTCATTTATTTTTCATAGGAGTATTTTATTCATTTATTTTTATGTCAGTTGTACTACTTATTCCTTTTTCAGGATGCTCAGAGGAATTCTTGCACCAAGAACTATGGGAAGTTTATATGACCAACTCCAGCTTCAGATGATGTTTAATACATAATGATTTTTTGTACAGTCTGAGTTCCCCTAAAATATACTTGACTGATATTGTGGCTTCTACAATGAAGTTAGAGGAATCAGTAATTGCATGTACTAGATAGAGCATTTATCCTGCTATATATTTACAACAACCTAATGAAGCATTTAGACAGAGGGCTAAATATACCATCCTGAAAAAAACATCAGTCATATCCCTTTTTTTTTTATTCTGGAGTCAGTAACACTTACAATGTAGCTTGCTTCACCCCTCATAGTTCTTCTTTGCATCAATGTGTGCTTCTTTCTCACATAGCACCCAGATCCGTTTTTTGATGCATTGAATGGTTTGGTGCCAAATTTTCTCTTATTGCCAGAGTATAAGAACCAGCTCAGGTCTTGGTGTTCAGTACTAAGTCTAGCTATAAAACAGCCAAAAAAGTACCTAAAAGAAAGTTCCACTATCCTAGTTATACCCTTTCATTTCCATCATCACTGCAATATTAGTTTTACAGATAATATATGATTTTGCTACTTTGTTTAAGACAAGAACTTCTTTAAATATATGTTGTACAACTATATCAGAACAATTTTGGATTACTGATCTGCCAAATGATTTTGTCAATGTTTATTATGCAGCATTTTAACAAACATGTAGATGACAAACATTGACTCCTTTATGTTTAGTTTCTTGTAGTACACCATCAGATCAAGAGTTGTGCATTAACATCATCATATATGTTGAAATGGTGATGTTTATTCTCTTATTACTCTGTTTCCTTATCTCATTTCCAATACAGATTATCAAACACCAAAACCCCAATGATCCAAATCACAAAAACTTGTTGCCTGAAATTAAAAACGCCCCAAAAAATGTATGTGTTTTTTTCCCTACCAGAGGGCAAGCCACCCTGTATACCTTGAGCATATATTTATATTTACCTATCCATATACCAGCTCCATAATCACAACAACTTGAAGAAGGGAGAAATCTCCCCAAAAATACCATTACCATTATATCACAGTTAGAAGTCTCATTAACATTGATTTCCTTTGGGAAACAGTGATCAGTATTCTATTCTTCATCATCTCGTACCTCTGAAATTATTACACAAGAAATCGCACTTCATCTACCTCTTTAACACTCCCATCATCTCTCTCCTCGTCCTCTCTTCCTTTCTCTGTCTAGCTCTTCTTAAAAGTAGCTGTTACTGGCTGTCTTTGTCTAAATATGTCTTTTATGCAAGTTTAGTTGTAACTCTGTTTTTGTATTAACATTGATGACATTTTCCCAGGTTATAGTAAAAATTAATGCTCTGAATTGGTCCTTACATTATTTCCTAAATAAATTAATGTGTAAATAAGGGAGGCTATTTTTTACCATTCCTTATGCATGTTTGTCTTCTGGAATAGATAAGAAAGTTCGCTAAGAATCACTATACTTATTTCAAACACAGATATCTGGTTTTATAAAAACACAGTGAGTATTATCTTTACTTAGTGGTAAACACACAAGTGATAGGACCAGCTGGTGATATATTTTAGACCTCAATGTTGTAAGAATACTCTCTGTCTTGAAAATCAGCTGTAGAACATTCCTCTCAGACAACTGTTAGTCTTCAAGAGAATGCTGATACAGTCACTATTTTCTGTAATATAAATTCACAGTCTGAGCCCTAGAGCTCACACACCTTGCAAAGCACATTTTACCTTTCATATTCACAGAGCTCATATCCTGGAATGTTAGATTAGAGCTTGGATTTCTGGACATAAAGATAATTAACACAGACTGGAAGCAATATGACCTTTGATAATTGCTGGGCTATAATGAAATGTACTATAATGTTTCCCAGTTAGAAGTGACTACAACTGGATTTCTACTGTTTAGAGAACATAACATTGACTGAATACAGCTGTGAGTTAACTGTGTTTCTCCTACAAACACAGACTTTATGCCTTAATTATGATGTTGGCAGCTAACAAGTGAATAATTAACTGTAATGGGCTTGGTGTTTTTAATCATTGCTATTATGCCTTAAGAACAATTCCTGTCTCTGTCTTCAGCTACAGTGATGAGTCACATACATATCCAGTGTGTTGCAACATGTTGAAATATTATAGTCAGAATGCCTGGTTTGATGTTTAACTCATGTGCCTTAACATGATTAGCTTTTGTTCTTCCTTGTTATTCTTTGTTATTACCTATGCCCAGTTCCCACATATTCAGTTTGAAGTGAATAGTCTTAAATTATTAAAGAATGCCAAAGTAAGGTTTTCATCCACTGTTTTTAAAAATTCAGTAGTCAATGTTTTTTTGTCTCTCTCTCTCTCTTTCTCTCTCTCTTTTCTATCTGCCTGCCTATCTTGATTTCACTCTCACTCCTTCTCTTTTTCTAGCTATCTGGTTATCTATTTATCTATCTGCCTGCATGCCTATCTCGATTTCACTCTCTCTCTCTGACTGTCTTCTCCTTGCTGTTAACCATTGAACAAGAACCTTCCCTGAGATTACTATTGTTTGCTACAATATATAAAGCCCATGTTTCACAATAATACAGTTCAGTTCCCATAAAAGATGTCATTTATAATAGTGCTATCATTTAAATACTCAGCCTCATTACTCTTATGAACTTAATCCAGGAAAATGTTTTTTTTTTTCCCTTGGGCCACCTTTGTACTATTTACATGACCCCAAACATTCAGTATGTGGTCAGATGTACCCTTTATTTGTTCTGATTTCAAATGTTGTTGAAGTACAGTGAAATTAAAGAAAATTAGTAAAAAATAACACTGCTAAGAAGCCGATGGGTGATACAAATAAAATAACAAAAAATGAACTGTTTTTAACAGGTTTCTTTCTTCCTTTTATTCATTGTGCAGCTACAAGTATGTGCACTTCCACTTGTCTTTCTATACTCTGTTTTTATACATAATTGCATTAATGCTATAGTGTTCACTCCCATGTCACTTGGCTTGTTATATGTATATTCAGCTACTGCAGTACTGTAGTATTCCTTCCACTTTGCTTGACATATTCTGTTTTTATATGTTACTGCTGGGATATTGCAGTGTTCCTTCCAGTGCCACTTGACTTGCAAAGCTCTGTTCTAAATAGGCTACGACTGTGATACTATAATATTCCCTCCAGTGTCACTCAACTTGACAGATTCTGTTCTTATATGCAATTGCAGTAATACGCAGTATTCCTACCAGTGCCACTTAGATTGTTATATTCTAGTCTAATATATGATTTCAGTAATACTATAATATTCCTACCACTGTCACTTAACTTGTTATATTCTAGTTTAATAAGTAATTGCAGTAATGGTGCGGCATTCCTATCAGTGCTACTTAGTTTGTTATATTCTGTTCTTATATGCCATTTCAGTAATACTGCAGTATTCCTACCAGTGCCACTTAGCTTTATATTTTGTTCTTTTATGTAACTGCAGTTCTACTGCAGTGCTCCTTCCAGTGTCACTTGACTTGCTAATCTCTGTCGTAATAGATTACTTCTGTGATACTATAATGTTCCTTTTAGTGCTACTTGGCTTGTTATACCCTTTTTTATATGTAATTCCAGTAATATGCAGTATTCCTACCAATGCCACTTGGTTTGTTATACTCCATTCTTAAATGTAGTTGCAGTAATACTGCAGTATTCCTACCAGTGCCACTAAGCTTGTTATATTCTGTTCTTGTATGTCACTGCAGTGATACCGCAGTGATCCTTCCAGTGCCACTTGATTTGCTAAACTTTGTCATTAATAGTTCATAGGAGCATATGATCATAGGAGTTTACTAGGCTATTGATCTGGAGGTCATTTAGCCATTTCATCCCAATGTAATACCATAGATACTCTAGTCAATACCCAGGACTGTATTTATTAATGACTGCCCATGTCCAGGAGGTTTGTGGGGACTATCCTCAGTAAAGAATTCTTGGTGCTCCATCCACTCGTCCAGGTTTCTTTTGAACAGTGTCATAGAGGTGTTCTGCTTCACATGAACTGGCAGCTGATTCCAAAGATGTGGCAGTCACTGGGAGACACATTTGTCCATCTACTATGTCCTATTCAAGTCACAGGCCAAATTTAGGTCCCTGGAATGGGTAGCTCTAGTCCCATTTGATTTACAGATGTGCACAGCAAATTCATTAGTTTTGGGTCAGGGATTGCTCTGTAAGCCACGCATAAGTCTCCCCTAAGAAGTGTATATGATACTGAGTATAGTGGCAGGGACTTTAGTCAGTCTGTGTAAGGCATGTGCTGGCATCCCTTGATCTTCTTAGTTAGAAACCTCTGAGGTCTCTTCAATTGCTGCAGGTGTTTGTATGGTAAATGCTGAAAGGGGTGTTATACTCAGTTATGGGCCTGATTGGTGATGAGCATAGGGGTTGTAACCTTCTTTGCTGTGGATGCAATGCCTTTGCTAATCAAGTGTGCTACATAGAAAGCATTCCTTACTTCAGTAGACACATGGTGGTCAAAGTTAAGGTTGCAGTTTACTTGTGATCCTAGATCTCTTTCCACTTCATAGGTACTTAGGGTATTGTTGTTAATTTAGTAATGTGAACAGATGTTGCTTTTACTGAAGAAAATGATGGTGCATTTCTTTGCATTCAGTCTGAGACCATGACTAAGACACCAATCATTGGTCTGAGTAAGATCCTCCTGAAGTATACTGAAATCATTTGGGGATTCAGTTATTGCACCCAGTTTGCAGTCATCTTCAGACTTGGTCAGCCACAGTCCTTTAGTTCTGGCCTGAACTTCTGAGAAGTATACACCAAACAGTAGATGGCCCATCACTGACCCTTGAGGCACCCTGCTGGTGAAAAATCTGCTGTTTGATGTGGAGTCACCCCCACTTTGATAGTGTGTAACCAGTTTGTGAGCCAGTTGGCAACGCATCTTACAGAAAAGGAGTTTACATTCAGTTTGTTAAGTTTATCAGTAATGCCTGAGTGTGGGATTGTGGAAAAAGCCTTTACCAAGTAGAGGTATGATGTGTGCACAGATTTGCTATTGTCAGTGGCCCTGATCACATTTTTCAAAGAAATCCACCAGGTTTAACAGGCAGGATCTGCCCTTGACAAATCCAAACTGGGTCAGATCCAGGATTTGGATGTCACCTATGTCTTTATTTATGAGGTCCATGATTATACATTCTACGGCTTTACAGATGAGGCTGGTCAGACTTATGGGTCTATAATTTCCTGGGTCTGTTGCTAGGTCACCTTGGTGAGGGGAATAACTGTTGCTGTTCTCAATTCCACAGGAACAAAGCCAGTAGTTAGGCTGTGATTAAATAGGGTACATAATGTTGATGTTAGTTCATGTATTAGTTTTCTTAGAAGACAGACTGGGATGCCGTCTGGTCTCATATAGGCTGTGTTTTTTTGCCATAGATAAGGCTTTAATGATCTGCTCTTTGGATATGTATGGTAGGGGGAAGTTGTGGGCAAGGTTTATGAAAAGTTTGGAGGGGATAAGGGAGTGAAATTTTCACCAAATCTGTCTGCTAGCAAGTTTGCTATCTCTGCAGGATCAGTGTGTGTGTGATACCATTAGTCATTAATCTGGCACATACTGGGTCCTACCTTTTATGCTATGTATATAGCTGTAAAAGGCCTTGTGATTATCCTTGGCTGTGATTGCTAAGTTTTTCTAAAAGTTGCCCTTAGAGGATTTGACATGTCTTATTTACCTGTTGCGGCTGAGGAGAGTGCTTTTTCATTGTTGGGGCCTCGCCTTAGTTTTCTTTTACAGCAACTTTTTGTGTTTGTTGCAAAGTTTGTTGAGGCTGAATGTTCACCAGATTCTGTCTGGAACAGCAGAGTCTATACACTTATACAAGTGATTATACAGGGCTTTAGTGTAAGCTTTGGTGTAGTTACCAAATAAAATACAAAATTCAAAACTGTCAGGGATGCTGCTAAAAAAACAAAAGCCACTAGTCTAATAAACTTTTAATTGACGCATTCATAAAAACCACTTCAGAAATACAAAAAGACAATTCAACACTCAGTTTAAATAAAAAAATCTTAATCAATAAAAATCACTTTACATTTGAAATACAATTAAGAAATCAATTAAATTGTCAGTTTAATTAAAAAGCAGTTCACACCACCACTTTCCTTAAGGGACCTTAAGCTTACGAGCTTTCAAAAAACATGTTCTATTAATAGTCTTATTCAGGCCAGGAGGTACATCTGCTTGCAACTTTAACTGCCATTCACCTCCTTCATTTCAACTTCATTTTTGTAATCACCTCCCCTCATACATTCTGATACATGTTCCAGCACCCCAAAATTAAATTTTTAAAATTAGCACACAGCACCGAGTGTCTAAACAAACCATTATTACTGTCTTTGCTTTTTATAGCATAGACATGTTTTCTTACTCTTGTAGCAAAATTCCTAGTTGTCATGCCAATATAAAAACTGGGGCATACAGAACACAAAGCAATATAAATGACCCCCTTTGTATTGCAATTAAATCTACCTGCTGACTTGATTGTATATGTTAAATGCTCCAAACTAATATAAGGCCCTTCATTGATGTATCTGCAAACATTACAACCATGGCACTTATAAGTTCCTAAGGATTTGTCAGTTCTTGGTAACATAATTTGATTACCACTAAAATTCTCTAGCATAGACCTAAAATTTCTTCCTTTCTTATACACAAACTTCGGCTTATCCCCCAAGGCCTTTGCCAAATCTAAATTACCCAAAACTATCCTCCAGTTTCTTTCTATAATGTTCCTAATACTAATACCATCAGAGGACATGTCCAAACTATAAAAAGGTACAGAGAAATTATTACTGTTACTTTCTCTGTTTAAATCTGTTTGAGATTTAAAACCAACCTGGAGAATCGGTGCAAAAGCTCCAGCTCTCTTGGCTATAACATCCTTCTTACCATTTTCTATGACTTGTGTTGGATAACCCCTTGCTCTAAATAAAGAGGAAATAAAGGTAATTTCCCATACAAAATCTTCATCCTTACTTGTTATGCGAGATGCTCAAATAAATTGGCCTCTCAGAATATTCTTCTTCATAAAGGAAGGATGACTACTATAATAAGACAGATAATCATTGGAAAAGGTGGACTTCCTGTAAATATGACTAATAAACTCAGAACTATCTTGGTTCCAAGGTAAAAGTACATCCTGGAAAGAAACATTAAGTCCACAATTCCCTTCTGTGGACTATAAAAAACTAGTACTACTGTTCAAAGATTTCATAAATTCATCACTATTAAGGTCATTCTTGATAATGAAAAAAGTTTGTCTGCAAAATGCCTGTAAAATATTATACTGTTGAATCCAGTTAAATGTACCAACATTTCTTTCTCCTACCATCACAGAACCAAATTGGCGTAGGTGGGGGCAACAGTGCCCCCCATTGCAATGCCTTTCAACTGCTTGTAATATTTCTTATTGAAAAGAAAATAACTATTAGTCAACAGGCATTCCAATAAAAGACAATTCACCTTCTGGTGATCAAAATCAGTGTACTTTGTGAAAAATAATCTGATAAACTCTAGTCCTTCTCTTTCTGGGATGGAAGTAAATAGAGCAGTAATATCCACTGTCAACATATAAAAATCTTGACTTGAAAAAGAACCACTCTGTCCAAAGGTTCTAATACTGTCTAAAAAATCCCACAAGTCTTTTACATATGAATGTAAAGACTGCATTAAAGGGTTAAGTACAGTATCTAAAAAGATAGACATACCCTCAGTCACACTACCTGATGCAGACACTATTGGTTTAAAAGGAGAGTTAGTCATATCCTTATGGATTTTTGGGATACCGAATAGGACACGTATCCTTGGTTTCCCTTTTACCATAAAGTTATAAGCCTCTAAATCAATGTCCCCATTCATTAAACAATTGTATAATAAATATTTAATATATTTGTTACTATCGTGTATAACACTCAGTGTTACTTCTTCATATTCATCACGATTGTTTAACATGTTCTCAATAGCCTCATTATAATAAGCTGTATCCATAAGGACCTTTCCCCCTCCCTTGTCTTCTTTCATTAAACATATATCTTTATGATCTTGTAAATCTCTAATGGCATCCATATCTTGTTCTGTTAAATTATAAAAAACATTAACAACTTTATCTGATATACATTTCCGAATTTTGCCCTCGCACACATTTTCAAAAACTTTAAGATTATGCAATAATGGTGGATTGTATATTGAAGGTTTAAACATACCTTCTTTGATAGCAACATCTTGCAGCAAAAAATGTAAATTAATTTTCCTAGTATAAAATTTCAAATCAAAAATGCTCTTAGTCAAATGTGCTCAATGACTTTGTACAAAGGAAAAACCTAAGCTCAATACTTTCCTATGATTTCCATTTAAAGGAAAGCTGGAAAGATTATAAATCTTGGCATCATTATAAAACACATTATTTTCACTCATATATTGATTAGAGTTCATCAAGTCACTTAATATTGCTTCCGTTTGTTGCTCTGACCCCTGTTCTGTTGTTGGAATTGCCTTTGTTCCCTCACTTGCCCGTTTTTTGATAAAATACAGTTGTTATTAGCTCTGCCACTGTTTTCTCAATTGGGAACCTGAAATGGTAACTCCACTGCCTCCGTAACTGAGCACGGAGTAGAAAAGATGTTGTTGCAACTGTTAGTCACTTCCTCTGATAAATGTGATGTCATCTCATTAGCATTCTGCTGCTTACCAATCACCTGGATGTTGACTTTATTGGGATTTAAGGTCGTACTCTCAGCAATGCACACCGGATTCTTCCCTAATAGTAAGTTTGAACCCACCATGAAATTCTGAAACATAGGCAGTTTGTGTTCTGTAAGCTGCCAGATCCCTACTAATTTTCTTTTGTTTCCTGGCCACAACAGTTTTCTCAAAGCGATCCAGTCCAAGAAACATCTGTTCGTAGTTCACCCTTAAATCAGGCTGTCCAGCAAAATAGTTGGTTAATTCTGTTTCTTTTGATTTTAAAGTAGGTTGCAACTCATCCAAAATATGGCAATTGTTACAGATGAGTTTTGCAAGCAGTTCCAACCCTAATTTATTAAAAAACTCCACCAGCTCCAGAAAAAAGGGATCTCCAACACGAACCCCATTAGGCAGGTTGAACAAAAGCAAGCCTTTCGGCACAATTTCTTGCTGAATACAAAATTCTAAATATTTGTTCTCTACAGCCACTGCTCTATATTTCCTCAATCCCCTTTCCAATTCAGCTATTAGCATGGCCACATTTTCATGAATAGCAACATTGTCAGTATCAGTCGATGTAGAGTTAAAGGGGTCATAATTGCAGTTAGTTGTAGAATGTACATCCACATAACAGGGTTTATCTTGTGTTGATAAAACTTTCACAGTCCCAGTACTAGAAATGATGGAGGACATACTGGCAACAGAATCAACGGATTCATTCCTTTCCCTGGTATAAGATTTAAGTCATTCAGTTAGGATGTCCATTTCATTGTTACTCCCAATCATGTCCTGCAAAGCCTTATCCTGACTTTCAGGCCCAGGATGAATTGACAAATTGAGCAAGGTATCTTCAGCCGCACCAGCCATCAGGAATGAGAGAAAAAAGAAACACAAAACTAAAAAAAATGGAACCACCTGAAGCCTTGACAGAAACCAAGCACTACAAAATACAAAACTGTCAGGGATGCTGCTAAAAAAACAAAAGCCACTAGCTTAATAAACTTTTGACACTTTTGTTAAAAACTTCTTCAGAAATACAAAAATACAATTCAACTCACTCAGTTTAAATAAAAAAATCTTAACCAATAAAAATCACTTTACATTTGACATGCAATTAAGAAATCAATTAAAACATAATTGTCAGTTTAATTAAAAATCAGTCCACACAACCACTTTCCTTAAGGGGCCTTAAGCTTATGAGCTTTCAAAAAAACATTTTATATTAATAGTCTCATTCAGGCCAGGAAGTACATCTGCTTGCAACTTTAACTGCCATTCAACCTCCTTCATTTCAACTTCATTTTTGTGCTCACCTCCTCTCATACTTTCTGATACATGTTCCAACGCCCCAAAATTCCAGCTGGGGGTGGGGCTTGAAATGGCTTTATACCTTTCCCTAGGAAAGTATAGTTGCTTTGGTTACATCTTTTAGTCTGACTTAGTCCATTGTGAGTTCTAGTGTTAGTGCCAGTTCGGAGTGGACTGATTTGTGTTCAGATTTAACTAATGAGGGTCTGACAGTTGCAGTGGTGCATCTGTTTGTCATGTCAGCGAGTACCAGATCTAGTGTGTTTGTTCCTCTTGTTGAGGTTTGAACAATTTGCTCCGGGCATTTGAATTAGCAAATTCAAGGAACTTTTGGGCTAGTGAGTTAGGGCATGAGTAGGTTTCCCAGTTGATGGTGGGATAATTGAAATCTCCCATGACCAGTGTGTTTGGCAATATTTGGATTGACTCCAGTTTTGTCAAGTAGGCCTCATGCGCATTATGATCCATGGAGGGATCTATAAATAGCTATGACTTGAATGGGGGTCTTACCCACAGTACTTTGAACATGGAGTAACTCCATGGAGTTGTCCAGTCTAACTAGTCAGGAGGTGAATTTTTCTCTAATGTAGATCGAAACACTGCCTCCTTTGGCTCTCACACATTCATTTTGCAGTCTGAAGGTGTGGAATGCATTGTAGCATTGCATGGCCAGGGTACTGTCTGAGGCCTTGAACTAGGTTTCTGTGACTTCACAGACATCTACATCCTCCAGTGATAGAAGTGCTTCCAGAGCATGCTGTTTTTGGTTTAAGGTCCTAGCATTTAGCTGCATAACCCTTATTTTGTTGTTGTTGTTCTTCTCCTTTTAGCTTCTCCCATTAAGGGTTGCCACAGCAGAACATAGATCCACAGAATGAGTGGCAGAGTTTTACAGTATTGAGTTGCCAGCCCAGTGCCCAACCTTCCTCAGAAGGCACACACATGCACACACTCACACCTAGGGCCAACTTATAATGTCCAATCTACCTGCAGCATGTCTTGGGAATGTGGGAGGAAAACCGGAGCCCCTGGAGGAAACCCATGCTAACACAGGGAGGACATGCAGACTCTGCACAGAATGCACTCCAGCTGAGAACTGAACTGGAGATCATCTTGCTGTGAGTTGACAACACTAACCCTGCACCATGGCTGGCAATTTTCACATTTGCAATTTTGTTTTTGAAACCTTGCCTAAAAAAGGTACTATGGGGGAGGCAAGAGCCTTTGCCAGCAGCCGAAAGCCTAGAGGTGCAAGGAGCAAGCCATCTCTGACAAGGAAGCAAGGTTTGTCAACCATGACTTCCCAGGCTGGCAAAAACTGGATCCCATTTGAATGACACCAAAAACCAAAAACTAAGCCAGTTATTGAAACTGATCATTTTATGTTTATACTGTGGCATCATTCTAGATGAAGGTAATATGCTGCTCAAGGCTAGGGACATACCTTCCTGGGCACATAATCGGAGAGCTCAGTCATACCTCTCTACATATAGTAGAGTGAGATACATCTCAAGTCGTTCACTCCAACATGAGCTATGACAGAGTCATGATGGTACTTGTTGCCGAGAGACCTGAGTGCATCTGATGAATCTTGGCAACAGACAGGCAGCTGACCATGACTTTCTCCTTATCTAATCTGGTGAGTGGGACATCCATTTGTTTTTTGAGTATTACACCTTAAGGGCTTGGTAGGTGAGACATTGGTGTTCCTATGTGTCTTGGGTGCTCTGAGAATTGTGTTAGTTGTAGTAATCCTTTGTTTCAGAGGTCTCTGGCATTTCCCTAAGCTTTTTGAGAGAACCTCCACTTATGTTGATATATGTGTTGGATGCATACTATGTGTATGAGTAGTGATACTATGTGCATGAGTAGTGGTGGGTGAGTTGACAACCTCTTCATTGTTACTATTTTGAGTGCAAGAGAGCAGGGATTCAATATTCTTGGTGTAGATACATCTCTTGCACTCTGTACTAGAGTCAGTTGCTACACTGCCTCAGGAGACCCAAGTCAACAGGGCTGGCAGAAGAAACAAGGGTAGCCCAACTGTCCATAATGCTAGGGTTGAAGAACTGTTATCACAAAGGGGGTGCTTTCAGGACTGATTTCAGAGGTGCTCTGTAGATGGATATTTCTGACAGGGTTTTTGGCTGGTAGTTTAATAGATCACAGTTCACTAGCAATACTTCTTAGACCAGAGATGTACTAAAGATGAGAACTATGCTAGTGTACTACAGCTGTATCTAAGGGAAATTTTTTTGAAATTATCTGCCTGGCTATGGAGCACAATTGCACAGCTGTGTGCAGTGCTGCACTATGCACAAACAAGCAGAAACCTGCTCAAATGCATACCTTAAATACCAGAAGCTAAAAACATAAAATAACTTTAAAAAAAATCAAAAGAACCAATGAGGGTGCTTTCTCCAAGCCCTTGACCAATCACCCTTAACCAGAATGGTTCCAATCACCACACTTCTCTCACAAGGGTGCAGAAGGGCCCCTTTCAATAAAAGATGACTTGGAATGTGGTCAACATACAACAGTCACCACAAACAGACCCAGATGCAGCAAACTTGTATCTGCACTATGCTACAGCTACTAGCTACACTAATATAGGTGGGAAATACTAAAACATGTTTTAAACAGCAGAAAAACAGCAGTGAGACACTAAAAATGTTTTAAACAGAAGAAAAACAGCAAGGACACACAACAAATGTTTTAAACAACAAAAAAATCAGTTATTTAAAACACTGCTTGGTGGGAAAACAGAACAAACAGAACAGATTATTTTCAAACAGTGAAAAGTAGCAACAGTTGCTTTGCAAACAGTGAAGATAGCAAAAATAGCTTTGCAACAGTGAAAGCAGCAACAAAATATAATTTAACACACAGTAAGGCAGATAAATGCAGTACAAACAGTGCAGGTTATTTCTGTGATACTTTAATATTCTTTGGCTTCCTAATAGTGCCACTTACCTTATTACAGTCTATTCTTGTATGTAACTGCAGCAATACTGCAGTATTTTTTCCAATGCCACTTTGCTGTTATACTCTTTTTTATTGCATGTAGTTGCTATAACACTACAGCATTCCTATTAGCTTGTTATACTGTATTCCTACATGTAATGGCAGTTTATTTCAGTATTCCTTCCAGTGCAGCTTGCCTGTATTGTTCACCTTAGTCCTTAAATCACACAGCACCAGGTGTGCAACACAGAAAACATGGCAGGTGGTAGCAAATAAAACCTCTTGTAGCTGATTATTCTGCCTGGCATCCACAAAAATAGAAGTTTTGGGGATTGAACCTATACTTAATGTGTCCTTTCCATTCCCTGAAGATTAATTGATGCAGTACTGCTGGAGATTACAAGTCCTGATCACTGTGCAGACCTATTTTACATTTGCTTTCTGAACTGAAGTTTGTCAAGTAAGGAGAAGAGGAAATATGTAGCATTTTTTGTGTATATATGAATGCAGTTGGTGCATGTAAGTAGCATGGAGTAAGAGGGTTCAAAACACTTGTGAGCTGTGTCAAGGTAAGGTTCATCCTGCAAAAATTGGATGTTTGTGAGATTTTAGTTGTGGATTTTTATTTTCAGCAGATATATCTAGTCACTCAGGGGTTGGCTATTTTGGTGTGATTGGCTATTTCCAGTAATTCATTCGTTAGGTTTTATATGAGTGTGCACAGTGATATATTGTCTTCTAACTATCTGTCTAATAATGAGGTGCCCTATAGCTTAAAGAAAAAACTACCATGCACTTGTCTTTTATTATCCCTTAGTTTTCATATTATGTTTCACTACTCATCTCTCTATGTCCTTTTTTATAAGGCTTTGCCCTACTGACTTCCTGCGATTACTCTGAAATATATCAGTGCCTCTAACTTGCCTTTGCTCTTTCTATTTTCCTGTTGGTGTCTTGTTCTTATATTGTTGGTGTCTTGTTCTTATACATGGTGGCTTTGCAGTTACCTGTCTCTATTGTAAATTTGATCTGGGACACTCTTCCCAGTCTAATGCCATTGACTCAGTCTGCATAATACAGAGATAACATTTGAGAAGGCCACCCTACTTAGTTTCTTAACCTTGAATTATCTGCTGTTCCTCCTTTCTCTCTTTCCAATTTACTAAAAAAAAAACAAAAGAAAAAAACACTTTGCTAGAATCTACCATTGCTAGAATCTGCTTGTGTTCTGACTGAGTGGGGTTCTCAAACAATCTGGAAATATAGAGCTGATAAGTATATTTTTTAGCACTTTTTAACTGTTCAGAGTTCTGCACTGTCTTTATTTTTGCTTGTCTAAATTATTATATGTTTCCTGGCATGGCTTTTTGATACTCTAAGTGCCTAAAATTGATTTTTTTCCTTTCTGCACTTGTTTTTAGTGATTTTTCAATTAAATTGCATTTATATAAGCTGTATTTACTTTAATATTGCTACACACACAAGTGTGCTAGCTTGCACTGCATTTGAATTGTTTTAGTGCTGTTTTAGCTGCTTTTCTGTAAAAAAAAGTTTTAACCTTGGTTCCTGCCTTTCCTGTAACTAATCTAGTCCAGATACAGATTTATTGTATCCAGGACTGTTTTTAAGCTTCTGAGTCCCCCCAAGCCTTTCTGTGTTGGAGGGAAGCATTCTAGCTTATCAGTGGGAGTGGTAAGCACTAGGTAGCCTATCTACCACAAGAGGAGTGGTTTCTGGCCTAGAAATTGTAGTTTATTGGCCGTTTGTGCAGTGTTTCCATCTCTTCTAACTTTCTGGTTTAAAACCCCGCATTGGCACTTGTTTCCCACCTTTCTTGTAATTAGTCTAGAGTCCAGATACAGATTTGCTGTATCAAGGACTGTTTGTAAGCTTCTGAGCCCCCCAAGCCTTTCTGTGTTGGAGGGAAGCCTTTTAGCTTATCAGTGGGAGTGGTAAGCACTAGGTAGCCTATCTACCAGAAGAGGAGTGGTTTCTGGCCCAGAAATTGTATTTTATTGGCTGTTTGGGCAGTTTTTCCATCCCTTTCAACTTTCTGGTTTAAAAGCCCGCACTTGCATAGGTTTGTGCTTGTTTAAGCTCCGTGCAGCGGCACCGAGCTGAGGTAAACTATTACTGGTGCTAGAAAGTCTGCTCTTCCATTTTTCCCTTAGATTTTGCTAGTTCTTTCTCTCTTGCACATCAAATAGCCTAATCACTTTGCACTTTAATAGGTTTTTGAAGCTATTATTGTAGCACACCAATGTGCCATCAGCACTAGTCGTTCTTCACGGAAATAGCTCCAGTATTTAGTAGTTATCACCACCCCTGCTGGCATGATTAAAGGGCAGTTCCCTGTGCTTTCTCCTATAAACCTGGTGCACTTGGGCATTCTGAGGCAGTGTAGCAACTGCCTCATGTACACAGACAGCCCTCTCCTCTTACCTCCCAACACTCAGACTTGTGAGAGATGCACTTATATCACCAAATTGGAAGCTTTGCACTCTCCAGCCAAGATCGGACTAGCTGGTCAAGAGGAGAAGGTCAACACCTGCACCACACCACATGGAACACATAGCCCTCCAGAATACCCACTATCATAGCTCTCACATAAAAACACAAACCACACACCCACCTTCGTGGAGGCTCACAATAGAAATTTACCCAAACAGCAGAGACCTCCAAGACAGAAATGCACTCGACTATGACAACACAGCACAAACCACAGGATACATAGCTCACATCCACAGTGTGCCCCTCAACCAACAGCTGGAGAGGCCACAGAAGTACCTCACAAAGAGGATCCTAGGCATTAAACACATGTCCTACATGGACAGACTCAAAAGACTCCACCTATTTCTGTCTCATATCGCCTACTTAGAAGCGATCTCTGCTTGACTTACAAAGCCATGTCTGACCCAGCTCTGTTAGAAATACTACATCTAAAGAAATCAAAATCCCTCTGCACCACATGCTCCAGAGACCTCAACCTCATTACCATAATCAACAGAACATGCTGGAGGGATAGATTCCTCACCCAGAGACTGCCCATGCTATGGAACAGACTTCCCATACATGTCAAGGAGAGCACATTGCTGTCCCTCTTCAAGAGAAATCTTTGATGAGTGGATGGGTAGTAGAAAGTTCACCCCGGGGATCACTCCAGTGGTTCTACTTGATAGAGGCACTGGGAGCTAACGTTGAGTGCCACAGTGCCAGGACACTTCTATAGGTGAGGCTTGTAAAGGCTTCATGGCCATTAGCCTAGTACACACCTATGAACCTATGAAAACAAATTCCCTCAAACTATGTTTTGTTTGTGACCTCTTAAAAAAACATTTATATATTATTAGGTCTATGACATAGGATTGCCTAACTATTGTTGGAATGCATTTTCCTGTTTTCCTTTGTGACTCATGTTTTAGCACTGCAATTACAGCTATGAAGTGTTGCTTTTTGTTTGCTCCACAATACTTCTTTAGTACATCTGTGTTGACTTCTGCTTTTGTTAATACATTGATGTTTATCTGCATATTCTGTATACTTTCTTATTTGCATGTGAGCTTTTCTCCTAAGATGACCACTGCAAATCAGCTTCAGACCAGCCAGACTCTCTGATATTCTAAATATAAGGAAATAATTTGCAAGTCATGTTTAAGTAACTTTTACTTCGGATTGCATGAACTTTATTGTGGTCTTATTGCAGACAAACTTAGTCATATTTAAATCTTTGTTGATGCAGGATATACACCACTATCTCCACAAAGTATCTCACATGCAGGTTCACCAAATGATTGTAGGTGGGAGAAATATCTTCTTTATTTCAGGAAATGCTTCTCCTTATATAGATCTTGAATCCCTTGAGCTTCTCTTGCCACCAACTTGTAAAGTTGTTTTCAAATGTAAGCCAGAAGAAAAAGTACTCTAGGGTTTCTTTCTAGATTTAATACTTCACCAGTGGAGTGTAGCGTTTCTTTTAATTTTTGCTCACATCTTTACTCACTCCATTTCCAGTTTCATTCAGACACAGGTGTACAGTCTGATTTTTTTCAGTGCACACAGCAAACAGCAGCACAAGTTTAAACTTTATCATAGTTAATAACTACATCCCCTTACCTTCCTGAGCTGTGTTTAGACAATTGTCATACAGTATATGCAACTCTTTTGCAACAGTGACCAAAATGTTTACTTCAAACCTGTTGAAGACTGCTGTTCTCATTTGGTCACTTCCTCATGATGTTATTGCACAGCTGTATATGTAAAGGAACTAAATAATTCAGCAATAGAAAAGTGACCTCTCAGAGTTATGATGGCCATTAATCATAAATGCATATGCAAAATGCATTCCTTCACTGGCTGGACAATTGAATTAAGGTTTTAAGAATACGGACAAGGTGGTCTTCCCAAAGTCCTCCTTAACGAGTTGAAAACCAAAGAACTACAATAAGTAAAGGGATTTAAAGACTAGCTGTTGTGCTGACATCAAATCATACTGTTGGCTGTATGTATTGCATTCAGAAGTGGTTCTTTTTTCAGCCTTTCCTCTTCAGACGCAGTAGCTACACCAAAAAAAACTATTGAAAGCATGCTCATTGACCACACTGCATTTACAGTTTAAATTGCTGCTTGTTTTCTGATTTGTACCATTTTTCTGCAGCAACACTTCTTTTTTCCTAATGCACATCATCTGATTTTATTGCAACCATTGAGTGGATTCATAAACACTAGTGCATATTGAAATAAGGTTACTGTGTAGTAAACCAGAATGGCAAAGTCCTGAATGATTCAAAAATATTTGCATATAATAGAGTAAAACCATGTATGTGTCTTGCACCATGTGGAAGCATCATGCTACATGCATGGAATACAGATGCAAATCACACCCACTTCCAATCATATGAGATTTGAGAAGTCAGAACATTTGGAGATTTGGCTGGTCCTGACTGGAAAACCTACAAGCAAAATGGTATACCACACACTGGTGTTCTGTTGACTGATTCCCCTTTCCTTGCTAGTATATTAAATAAAAAATACCACTACTTCATGGCATGACAAGAAAATCCCTAAGGGCAATGGAATTCCCTGTGGTGTAGGCAAACCTGCTAGCACACACTTATATTGTCCTAACATAGTGATGCTGACAAGCTCCTGCTGTGGGAACTTGCACAGCAGTAAAAACTGTTGTCACACAATCCAATGTCATGCCAACAGAGTGAAACATTTTTCTGAATTATCCTAGAAATGATGGCAGACCACAGCACTGTAATGACAAGCAGCTTAGTAAGGTGTACTAGGCCTTGATATGTAGCTACTTACCATCACTGTCTGTGTTGTGTAGTGCTGACATGCTGCAGAGCATCCCCTCCCCCATCCAGGGCTGTCATCAAGAAAATTAAATGTGTGCGTTATTATGTCAACATGGACAACCACATTTCATGCCTATGAATCATGATATTGCCTGGTGGCATACTACACATACTGTAGGTCACATGATGCTTGTCCACATCAGCTGACTATGACTATGAATCCCGGTGCCTGAATCCAGTAACTAACCAGTCATTGCAACTGCCTTTTAAGGTAACACCACAGAATATAAGACTAGAAACTTAATGAATAACATCTAAAGAAGAAAACATTTTATTAATTTCATTAGTTATAATAATCTAGTTCAACTAATTCTAACTAAGGAAAAAGACTGCAGCAGTTGAAGGGCAGGCACATTCACATCAAATGGAGCTCTAAGTAGGATAAACAAGAAATAAAACTGTCCCTTAATCTGAATTTAAAATGTAGAATTTCAAACAAAATCCAGGATGCCTGCTGGCAAGGAAGAAAAGCTTTGTTATAAAATAACACTTTTCAGATAAAGCAGTCATTAATAGTAGAAGGATTCTTACTTTTGAAGCATAGAGCATTTTTTCCATTTCAGAAGTGACACATTTTTGAATACTTTTGTGATTTGCAGTTAGAAAGGATATCCAGATTCAGAAAATGGTAACCCTGCACTTTGTGTCTATGTGGTAAACACCTTAACCATCATGCCAACACAGGAGGGCTTGCTCAACCTAGAAGAAAAAAAACTTTGTTGCTTTTGTCATACATTGTTTCAGCAAATGTGTTGAATGAGACATTTGATTTGTCCAGTTTTCTGTTGGAGGATTTATACATCAAATTCCCATAATAAACTCTGGTCACATGATATCCATCTACCAATCACACACAAAACACACAAACACATGCACTCACCTGCATGAGCTTACATAAACATATGCATACACACACACACACACACACACACGCACACATGCGCACACACGCACACACGCACGCACACACACGTGCATACACACATATGTGTGAACGTGAGAGAGAGACATAGAGTGCATTCCCTTATATCAATACACAGTCAGTACCAAAGGTCACAGGAATAATCTTTTTTTCTTGTTGTTGTTGCTCTACTGAATCCTTGCCTTGCTACCTACCCATCTTTCCTGTTAGCTGTATTCACTGCCGCTGTTTCCAAAATGACAAATTATTGAGTGGACTCTCCATCTCCAGGGGTTAAATGTGTAGATTGCAATCTTGATCAGAAGCAAGCAATTCGACAAGCAATACAGGCAGTAGTAGTTGGCAGAATATACAAGGAGTTAGCAGGATGATCCTCTTTACAAGATTCCAGTCATCACCACGTGTGCACCTACCTTTGCTTGAAATCACTCCTGTAGCATCAGTTTCCACATCCTTCTCCAAAAAATTGAGTTGGCTTTCATAAGTTACTCCTCCTTCTCCTAAACCATATCTGGGTATCTCATGTCATATGTGTCTGACAGTTATAACACAAAAACAAGATTGATAGAGAAAGAAAGAGAGGAAAAATTCCATGTGGTGGAGTTTATCTGACTTTTCTGTTATGATCATGTATGAGATCTAGATAAGTTGAAAACCCCCAAATAGTCCATGGTACTGTTTTCATCAGAGGATATCATTGCACTTTAAAAGTGTATCTGTGTGCACTATGTAAGGACTGATTCTTTTCCTCTTCTTCTTCATTTTTTCATGCTAGTTCTTTTATTTAGTGTCTTCTTCCACAGGTAAGAACACAAAAAGTTTTGTGTTTATACCCAGCATGTGTTAAAAAGTTCATATTTAAAAATCCCAGCAGCACTCTTATGAATAAGATTCTATATCTCTAGTTGGAATCCTGTAATGCAGTGCACAAATGACCAACACAATTTATCATGGCTGCACTCAACTATCTCTGAATGGAAAAGGGGGAGGTGCAGTTCAGCAGAACTACACAGAAAATAGCTTGTAATGCAGAATTTTTTTTAAAAAATTAAAGAAAGAAAGAAAAAAATCTACTGCATTATAAATTGTACATTGAAGTTTGTAAATGAAAAAGTTTCATAGAAGGGTTAAGCTGAGCATGATATGTTACAACTTAAATAAATATCCTGCTTAAATGATATTTAAGAGGTAGCAATGAGAGAAATGAGATACTGAAGTTTAAGTGAATACTGCAGGCAAATAAATGTTGGCCCAGCATTCCAGCTAATTACTGAATTCTATGGCTAGGAAGAGCTACCTGAATAAATAAAATGGGGATAAGTAATCCTACCAGGAATTAGAAATTGCAAATTACAACAGTAGCCTAGATAAAGGACATATCACAAATCTCCGCACTAGGAAGACTATCTTAACTAAATGAAATGTAGTGTAAAATGAGAAATATGCTTTTAATTCTTAGGCAGTACAAAGTAAATATACAGTGATTCATGGACTCAGAGGGCATTTTACAAACTGATAATGATCTCTTTGGAAAAAAAGGTGTAAGGTGTGCTCCATTATGAAAACAGATGTCGGAATTCAGTAATGATATCTAATTATTGTGTTGATAAATCACATTCCATTGCAACAAAGCTATCATCATTGCTGAATGCATATATCTTGTTTTAAAATAAGCAAGCAAAGAAACACGGTGCAATAGCTCAAGGCAAAGAGGCATGTCAAGGGGTATTCCAGTGCGTCATCAGTTCGACAGAACTGTGTGATTGCATACCTAACTAACGTCATCTTTGAAAATGTGTCAGTTTATTTTGGTGCACTTTGAGGGCTACTGAATCTCTTTCATGAGTGCTTGTTCTTTTGTTTGTGCAAAATGAATTCATAAACAAAAAAATTCCTATCATTTTTCCACAGCCTCTGCCTTCCTTCTTTTATATATGATTAAATTATCCATTTCAGCTCTGTGTCTGTATTTTATTCTGAAAATTCCATGTCTCTGTTTTCACTGTATCTGCAGTACATAGCCTACAGCTTCATTCCTTTGACATTATAGAAGAGGTGTTTCCTTCCAGTCCTAGTGTCCACTTTATTCATTGGGTTGTCACTGCGAAAACCTATGCCTGGAGTGTGAACTTCCAAATTCCTAAATGCAAAAAAACTCTTAGTCAGTTTGAATTACCTGTAGAACATACAATGATGTATTCCTACCTGTTGTTTGATTAACTAGGTGATGAATTCTAATAAGGTAATGCACCTCAATTGCACCTCCCACATGCATGTACAGTGACATGTGGAACTGCACCTGGGGTGTCTGGCCCATGTTGTGAGCACAGATTACCATCATATGTGCCAGTCTTGCCCCCTGTGGTGCGGACCAGTAATGGGCACCAGGTGTACCTGCACCTACATTGATAGCATGCTGACAGCACTCCCTGGTGTCAGTGGCAACTGTCCATACAGTGCATGTTCTCAGGCATGGTATGTCCATTGTAAGACACATGTGATGGCACCCCAGGTGGTGCAGGTGTCCACTGGGGAACATGGTGGAGGTGCATTGTCAGCATGTACATGTATATTGGACAGATAGACAGGGGACATGCCCTCTGTAGCCCACTGCTATCACTTCATGGTTACTATCAGTGGCCGATATGCAGTGTACTATCCACATATTGGCTGTTGCCTCGGCATGTGTGTGTGTATGAGACATGAGTTGATAGTGTGCTCTGGGTAATAAATGTGATTGCCTGGCCTTGATGTCACATGTATGGGTATGGCTTTGCTCCCCAGCCTCTCAGCTATTTCACATATGTTATCCCTGTACAGTGGACATTGTGCTTTACAGTAGGGCCACCATATAAGATATGTGCAAAACCCACTCCACATTGGCCACAGGTGTCACACGCTCACAACCACCTCTACACAGGATACAAGGTACGAACTCACATACACACACATGCACACCTGTCATGTCTGGGAGTAGAACCCCTACCTAACTAGTTTATTACACCTCAGCACTACGCAGGTATAGTACGCACCATACACATTACTGAAATACTCCTTCCCCAAGGGTGTATTCCACAATGAATGACATCAGCAGGATTGCCAAAGTAGGCTATTTGAAATGTACTGTGGGTGACTACTCTAAAATACATTGCTCCCTACACAGACAGTGAGACACACACAAAACATCCACGACTGACATGTATGGGTATAGAACCCCTGACAGAGGTTTATACCATGCTACAGCATGGAGCAGTTATAGGACGCACCACGGTGATTACTAGAGAACTCCTTCTCCAAACCTGTCTTTCGTGAAGAATGTGAATGTGAAATGTATTGTGTGTGACTAGCATATAATGCATTGCTCCGTATACAGACATGGACACACACAAAACATCCAGAACTGCCATGGGTGGGGATGGAACCCTGCCACAGTTCTAAATCACAATCCAGTGGTACGCAGTTACAGGACACGCTACAGAGATTACAGGGCTACTACCTTCCCAGAGGTATATTCCTAGGTGGGTGACATCAGCAGTCTTGCCAAGGTCGAGTTTAGGAATTGTAAGGAGTGTGTCTACCCTAAAATGCATTGCTCTCTACACAGACAGAGACAGACAGACACACACTAATAAACACACACAGTTGCCACGTCTGGGGTTAGAACACCTACCTAGCTTCTTTATCACTCTGATGTGCTACTGTGATTACTGGGCTACAACCATTCCCAGTGGTGTATTTCTAGGTGGGTGACATCAGCAGCCTTGCCAAAATTGAGTATGGGAATTGTAAGGCGTGTGGCTACCATAAAAAGCATTGCTCTCTACGCAGGCAGACACACACATGCTAACACACACACACAGAGTTGCCACATCTGGGGTTAGAACACCTACCTAGCTACTTTATCACTCTACAGCAGTATGCAGTTACGGGACAAGCTACAGAGATTACTGGGCTACAACCTTCCCAGAGGTGTATTTCTAGGTGGATGACATCAGCAGCCTTGCCAAAGTTGAGTATGGGAATTGTAAGGAGTGTGGCTACCGTAAAAAGCATTGCTCCCTACACAGACAGACGCACACACACACACACACACACACACACACACACACACACACACACACACACACACACACACACACACACACAGTTGCCACGTCTGGGGTTAAAACACCTACCTAGCTACTTTATCACACTACAGCAGTATGCAGTTACAGGGCACACTAAGGAGATTACTGGGCTACACTTTTCCCAAGGGTGTATTTCAAAGTGGATGACCTCAGTGGGTTTGTCATATTAGGGCTATGGGGAGGGCAGTGTGTGTGCATGGGCCATAACCCATTCATCTAGAGGTTGATGCACCACGTGCGGGCAAATGCAGGGTTATATTCCACAGGTACGTGTATACAGCTGCTAGATGACTGCTTCCTTGTGCAGTCATGTTGCACAGCTAGCACTTGCACAACATAGTCCGCAATGGTGACAGATACTGGTGGCTAATGTCTATAGTGAGTGACATCTGAGCATCATGTGGTTGTAGTCATTTGGCTGTGTGCTGGGTGGGACAAGCCTCATAATGGTTGGCTCCTTGTCACAGTCACTTTCTCCCACACATCTCTGTATGTGTGTTTGACTTATTATAGTGTATTGTCCTTGGATATATGCATGTATTCCTATCCACTGTGTGTGCAAAGCATGAGTGGTGCATACTGAGGAGTGTCTGCACTAACATCTGCGACTGCCAGATATGTCTAGTCCACTGTTGTTTGTAGACATGGGCTTCTTTTGATTATGTGTGTGAGTATGCTCAGTATGACCTTTCAGTATGTTGTTGACTGACATTGCCTTTCATTTCTCTAAGTGTGTGAGCATGCCCAGTATGCCCATCTGTATAGAATGTGTGGATAAATACCAGGTAGTTTGTACAGTGCAGACCTTTGTGTTGTACACCTACAGGTCGCAAGGTGTTTCTTCTGGATATCAGTCGATCATGTGGCAATATGGGGACAAACTGTGCAGGGGATAGTGTGTACTGTAGGTGATTGTGTCTGTGCTGCTTCAGCTGCATGGTATCATTGTTAGCAGAGATATTCAGACATGTGTACTGTTATACACAGTGATGTTTTCTGTCTTCATGTATTGCCAGGTGGACATTCTTGCTCACAGTGCTGTCTTGGGGGACAAGGGTGACTGCAGCTCTGTCCGGTATTGTGGGCAGACACCTACATATTCATAGTAAGTTATGCCATTCTGGAGGGAGAGCTGCAGACACTTGCTGCTGGGTCTGTGTATCCGGTTCAGCACCTTGGTAGAGTGCTGGTGGGGGATACCATACTTGTACACCCATCAACAAGACAGTATGGGCTTATCTTGCTGTGGCAATGCCACACAGCTGTACAGATTCGCAGAGGTTGCCCAGAGGCAGGGGCCATGGGTCAGGACATTAACCCTATTGTGGTGTAATGGCAGGTGTGTAGCTACCCATTTATGTATTTGCAGCCAGGGATAGTGTGGGCGCACAGCTTGGTGTCAGACCCTGCACATTCCATGCTGGCCATGCTCCGACCCATCCCCCCCTGTTATTCTAACCTCTTCCATACATTATGCATACATTCTCTGATACTTTCCCTAAGGATATCACCCCATCATAGGCGTATGTTAGTGCTGGTCCACAGTTCATGCAGTGGGACATAGTGGACATGTTACTGCGGTTTGTCCACATGGCCTTGCATATGGCTTATGTGGAGTGCGTTATGTTGTTATTTGGGTGTCCATGACTTAACATGCATTGGCAATACATGTGAGACAGAGGCCTTTGGCAGAGGCCTGTGGGGCATTCGGTGTTGCTGCGGGCCACATGTGCAGACCGTTGCATTATGTCAGGCCTACAGTTGCAGACCGCCATACAGTATATTCCCCTGGGGTGACAGGGTAGATGTGATAGGTGTTCATGCAAATTCCTTCTATCAGTCTTAATCAGGTGGTGTGGATGCTGGCAGGGTGCTACGTACAGCTAGGGACACACCTGCATGGGACACCTGCACTGCATGCTGCATTCTTCCACTATTGCCATGTACAGGAGGGGTCATACTGTACCCATTCCCCACAGCGGGGATATGGCTAGAGAAGTACCTGTGGGTGGTGTTTTCATGAGCTGGGTGCATGTGTACTATGGACACTACTTGCATCTGACACACAGATATGCATGGGGCATTCCAGGTATGCTGGCATGTGCAGGTACACCAGCTGTTTCCCAATACATCAGTCCTACCTCCTTTGTGATCTGCAGGTGTTCGGGCGGACATTACCGGTATTCCCTACTACAGGACCGGTTGCTGTGATGAATACCTGTATGTACAATTCCAAGGGTGTCTCCATTTCACAGTGATAGAATGTATACTGTATGTCTTGGGTAATTTTCCCTGTGTACTGCTTGTATATCTAGCCCAACAGCCATGCCATGTCAATCTTTCAGATGGTGACACATATTACCACCATACATTTACATTGGCTTACTGCTAGTAGGTGGTATACTAGTGGGGATTGTCCTTGGCACTACAGTTGTGAGGGCTTGTCCCTCTCATCAGCAGTACTGGGCTATGGCCACCAGGTCTTACCTCAACATGCATACATGCTGACCACTCTCACACAATATCAAATACACACCATCCTAACACACACAGACCTGCATATTGTGCACATGCTACAACATATCCTGCTACCTTGGCCAACTCTGGGCATCTCTACTCCACTCGTATTATACCTACTCATGCATGTTACTACATTTCTACAAAGGATTGGGGGGGCACACCTGACGGTTACTACATTTCTACACTGGATTGGGGGTAGGGGCACACCTGACTGTTTCTACATGTCTACATTGGAGTGGGGGGTACACCTGACTGTCACTACATTGCTGTGTAGGATGGGGGGCACAAGTGATACTTGTACACATTTGGAATGACTGTACTGGTATGTCATGTACTCCATTTCATTCTGTATTGCTAACTATCATGCTGTCTAGAGGCACACCAGTGTACTACAGATCGTGGCTTTGGTTGCCCTACATATTATTGTCTGACATCCTACCCATCAGAACTGGCATCCAACTGCCTGCCCTGCTGTGGTCTGTCTGTGTAGGCCTGGGGGTGGGGTTAAACCTAGCCATCATTCTGGGGCCATGGCACAGGCTCTGTTTGGGTTTGTGTCCACCTGTCCTGCTGGCTGCAACTGTTGTTGGGTATGTGAACCATCCTGACTGGCATGTGTGGGTTAGATGGACACACATTTCACACAGCACACTTCCTGCAGTGGTTTTTGTCACCCTGTGTAGTACTGGCTACTATGGTAACTCCAGTATGTGTTACACATGTCAGGGTGTCACTATGGGTTTCTACTGTCTGCTGCCATAACATTCAGCCACCCAATTCCCTTGCATGCTCACATCCATACTCTAGCTGCAGGTGACAACACATTCTACTTCATTTGGCAATTGGTAGGTTGATTGACTTACCTTGTGGGTGTGCCAGACTGTGGATGGTGCTGGAGGGTTGCCTATGTCGGATGCACATAGTACACTCCGTATACATGGTTGAGCACAGGTGGTGTCATGTTTGGCATCCCTTTTACTGTATGTGTGAGTCGGAGAGAGGTGTCATTCCCTGGGATCCTACTGTGTCAGTGCATGTGCTATATGTTGCCTAGTTGGCAAGGCCAGGGCATACTGGGCATGCCTCCTTCTGTCTACTGGGGCAGGCTCAGTTTCGTCCTTCTTTGGGTCACTCTGTGCCTGTGCAGGCTTTGGCATTGGTGGGGGGATGTGTGGCCCTGCCCCATGCTGTTCCTGCTGCAGCTGTTTCTGTAGGATCATATTCTGTAGCATCGCACATACCATAACAATTTGGGTACATGTAGCTGGTGAATACTGCAAGGCTCCACCGGATGTGTCCAGACACTGGAACCATGACCTGAGCATCCCAAACACATGCTCTATTATAGGAATGGCCTGTGCGTGTGCCTCATTATGGTGTTGTTATTCAGGTGTGTGTGCATTTCTGATGGGTGACATCAGCCACGGCTCCAATGTGTACCCAGCATCCCCCATTAGGTGATCGTAGGGGATGTCCCCATTGGCAAATCTCTGGTACAGCTGCGTCAGATGCCATATGTGGAATCGTCATAGCTTCCAGGGCAGCCAGCACACACATTCATTATAATGCCCTGAGCATCACATACAACCTAGCAGTTGATGGAGTGGATGCCCCTGCGGTTGATGTAGGCCCTACCCTGCTCAAAGGGTGGTGCTTTGATGCATATGTGTGTGCAGTCTATAGCACCCACTACCCCAGGGTATTCTGCTATTTGGTGGAAGAGACACATATTGCTGGTCAACACCTCACAGGTGTTGATGAAATATACATGCTCACTGACATGTGCTGACATGGCATCCAGGAACTGGTGGAATACCCTGGATGCTGATGCCTGTGAGATCCTCATGTTATCCCCAGCTGTGCTTTGGGAGGTACCTGTGGCTAGTATACCTTGGCTTACATATACCTTGGTATCGACTTGGATGGATTCCCCTCATTCGGTTTGGTGTGTCATGTGTGGCTGGCACAGCTCAACTAGTTGCTGTAGGAGGTCTCTGTCCACCCTATAGTGCTCCACTATCTCCAGCTCATGTAGCCCCTGGTAGGTTACCCTGGGTCTGTATACTCTTCTCCGTCTCCTCACTGTGGGTTGTTCGGCAGCATGCACATCCCACTCACATGTTGTTCTATGTTGCCTGCTACAGCCCTTCTCATTTTGTAGGTTTGTTTGTTAAAATTTCCCCCCTTGTATACACCGGTGGTGTAGAGTGTGGGAAAAACCAATGGGGAAGGTGTTTGCTTAGTTTATAGTAGTGATCTGGGCTGGGCTACTGCCTGTGTAATTGGCTGCTTCTGATACATTTCACCTGCCAGATATGCTAGTTCTCATTGATTACCTTCCTACAGCTGATTTCCCTTCCCATTGTCCTTCTGTTTAGTCCCAGGCCACGCAAACAGAGTACTCAGATGTGCACACTGCTGCTGTTTCCCAGTTTAACTTCTTTTTTCTTCCTGTAAATCCTGGTGCACAGCGCGCACACCTGCTTACACTTTGTAAAGAGTGCGGGGCAGGTTTAGACACACCCCATAGCTTGGCTGTGCTAAGCTGGGTGCATACTCGAGCCACAGGGCTCCAATCTGCATACAATATGCCCGACACACCCACCAATGATGTCACCTACCTCCTAATCTTGCACTCAGCTATTCATACTCTTACACTGTTGGGACCTGCCTCACATGCTGGGGAAAACTGGGATTCACTATCCTTTCCCTCATTTGCATAGGATTGCCTGCTAATGCATAGTTACATGTGTTACACTGTGCCTCCCCCCTTAGCAACCACTATTCACTGCCCATATTGTCTTTTGTCTGCCATTGATTTGCATGACGGAATACTGATTTTAGTTAGACTGCTTTTTTTAGGTTTATTTTCTTATTTCCCCACCAGTCCTGTTTGCATGTTGCTGCCCTATGCTTCAATAGTTGTGATCAGCAGTCATATAATAAAAGTTGTATTATGTACGTTTTGCATTGTTTGCAATGCCAATGGCCTTATACTTGGCCATTGGCATTTTTCCTTAATGATATGCAACCTTTATTTGGAGCTGTCATGTCCCAGTTTTGGATTTTGCACAACCATACTCGGTTACTAACCGAGTACATTTCTGCATATTGCGCTGGTCCTGCATGCCCTGATTCCTGCTTCCTGGATAGCAGATTTACCTCATTTGCATGGTTTTCACCTGCAAATGGGGTAATTTGCATACAGGGGCTGGAAAAGTGCGACACTAGTGCAATAGCGCTCGCGCATGTCAAACGGTCAATTATATGGATCGCTCGGCCTCCATATTGCCAACATTTCCTCTTACACTAATCATGCAAGCTGTGCAAGCTATTGAGAATCCCTAGGATAGTGTTACAGTAGGGATCAGGAAATCTGCCCTTTTCCTCACTGTAGTGCGATCTTGGAGTTGGTACATGTAATTAGCAGGGGATGTGAGGGGTGCAGGGGAGCTTGCCCCCCTGCAGAAGCATTGCTTTTGTTGTATGCAGGTGTTGTTTGGCTTTGGATTTTTTTTGATGGACTGAATTGTTATATGGTCTCAACCATATGGGCTTTGATAATGCATCTGTTCGATCATTTGACCTAGAACTCTTTATCTTAGATAATGGTCCCCAGTTTGTGACTCAAGAATTCAGCAACTTCTTTTTAAAAAGAGTGGGAGTTAAAACACAGTAGTACCAGTCAGAGAGGCCCACAAATCCAATGACAAGTGGCAAAAGTAATTCAAACCATTGTCTTCAAACTGTTGAAAATAACATAACAAAATGCACTTTCAGTGCAAAGCAAGACTGTTATCTACCCTTTTACTAAAGTATAGAAAAAATGCACTACAAACTACTGGGTCATCTTCCTTTCATTTTCTAATGGGGAGAAGATCCAAGAGTTTGTTGTCAGTGCCTTCATTGCTTTTATCCTGACCCTATTCCAATTGTAAAAGTAGTTTGGGAAGAAATTCAGAAATGCAAAATGGTAAGGGGGTTTAACATCTTTACTCCCAGGAGAAACAGTGAGAGTGCAAACTCCAGTATAACAGCAAGAAGCTAATGTAGTGAAAACAGATTCCACTAGTGAAACAAGTAATGATCATTTACCCCTGAGAAATAGAGAAACACATTTTTGTAAAACAGGGCTGTCCTCATTTCATAACAGTGGCAGATCATATAAATTGCTAGAAGATGTGACAGAAAAAGCTCAAATGATGATATAGGTACTAGGTAAGGAATGTGTATCACCATTAGAAGACCACTCTGAAAGAGAAAAGAGAGCTATTTCCACATTAATGTGACCATTTATCCAGTAGATGAAGATAAATGGATCAAATAGGACTGACTTTATTCCAGAACAGTGACAAATCTTAACAGTTATTACAAGATAAAAAACTACAACAAAAACCCAGCCAAGCAAGAGTTTTCACTGTGTGATCCCTTAAACCTCCAGAAATATAGAACCATGGAATATATGCAAATGACCCCTTGAGGACATTAATTGTTTCAGCTATTTAGCTTCTGAATACTCATGATGTTTTACTTTTTATGTCTTTAGGGATACATTCAGGCTAATAAAGTTAAACCCACTAGATGTGGGCAAACATGTTTCTGCCTTCTTATTGACCTCATTTACACAGCATAAGTAAAATGGTTGCTTATACCTTAGGAACCCAGGGTTTTAAACCTAGCTAATGTCCATAAACATTATAGTGCCTGCAAAATATCCCAACTAACATCCAAACCAAAGGATAAAAAGATCACACAGACAATCCATTCAGTAAAAAACTACAAGAAAAAGTCAGCTAAGTTAGAGTTTTAACTGTGTGATACATTAAACCTCCTGAAATAGAGGCCTATGGGATATATGCAGATGACCCATTAAGGACATTAACTGCTTCAGCTACATGTCTTCTGAATGCCCATGGTTGTTTTACTTTTAAGTCTTTATGGATACATTCAGTGCAATAAAGCCCAACCGTACTAGCTGTGGATGTGTATGTTTCAGCCTTCTTACTGACCTATCAGCACAGCATAAGTAGATTGATTGGCTATACTTTAGAAACACAAAGTCTTTAAAGCCAGCTAATATCCATAAACATTAAGGTGCCTGCAAAATATCACAACTAACATCCAAACCAAAGGAGAAAAATGTCACAAAAACAAACCATTCAGTAAAAAGCTGCAAGAAAAACCCAGCAAAGCTAGAGTGTGACATTGAATCCCAATAGGTGACACAATTGCAGAATAAGGAACATGTGCAAACAATGCAATACCAGTCTTGTAGACATTTGCAAACTATTCTTATCAGAACTTATCACCGTGAAGTACCTGCTAAGATGGTTCAACTATATGTGATTTTATCAAACAAAATTAACACTAATAGAACCAGATGTTGCAAAACAAGTAACACCTGTAAAACCAGATGAAGAAGAACTCCAAGGAGATGTCATTATACTAAATCATGTTATAACTTCTAAATAATACCAAAGATTGATTAATACTGCTGTTTTTACAGAGTGATACATTTTTTTAACTGTGGGACTTACATGTATCTCATCTGACTGCATTATCTTTTCTTAAATGCTATTTGGTCAACTCATGGACTGCCAACTACAATGTATCAATACACAATTTATCAACTACAATACACAGAGTAAACATGGACCTTTCCTCTTGTAGGACCAATGAGTTGCAATGGATTTTGATTTTATTAGTTTTTCTCAATATAGTTCATTGTTCACTCAAGGACTATGGATATAGTTATTTAAATATAGTAGATCTAGTGTTAATTCATAAAAAGATTCATGATAGATTCATGTGATGGTGGGAATATATGGACTTGGAAGAATATATGAACAAATACCATGTAAAGTTTTTCAAAAGATTTGTAGATTATGTATTTTTCATTATTGAGGGTGATTTAGACAAAGTCAATGAGTTTGTCAATTGTTTAAACAATGAGTCTGATCTTCTAAAATTCACTTTAGGGGATGTTGGTTTGAAGATTATTTTTTTGGATATCATTATTGAATGGGATACCAAAACAAAAAAGTTTTTCAGTAAGATTCATCCCAAAAATGCCTTCACCAGCAGTTATTTACATTATACTAGTTACACCCATAGCTTATAAAGAACAACATCCCTAAAGGGCAGTTCATACGGGCAATCCATATGACCAGTGAAGATTCTAACTTCTTAGAAGAATCTAGATAGGAGGTACAAAGGAGAACAATTAAGAATGACAGCACGGACAGTTATTGAAGGAAGACACACTATTCACCTATACTTACCATTCCATTTAGCAATCATAATGATTTATTTCAGAATACTAATAGAATACATAGTAGAGTATATTACAATCTAAATATAACATTTGATAGTCCATACATCAGGAATATTATACAAGACAATTGGAAAATATTGGAGGGGAATCAGGATCTGTATAAGACGGTTTGTATTCACCCACAATTTGTGTATAAGAATCACTATAATCTAAAATTCTTGTTTGAAAAAGACAAAGCACTACTCAGTGATCGAGTACAGAATACCAACAGACCCAGGGGTATGTTCAAATGTAGTAACGGCAAAATGTGCAGTTATATTCTAGAAGGGCCATTCATCAACCTAACACTTTTACCACACACCATTAGGATTCCTGGGCATTTTAACTATAAAGATAAAGGGTTAATTTACATAGCAGTGTACTCTCATCGTATTGCTTTTTATATAGGAATGACTACATGCTCACTAAGTGTTAGGATTAGAGGTGCTGCGGTAGCGTTGTCGTCTCATAGCAAGACATTGTCCCGTTTGATTCTCAGCTAGAGCGTATTCTGTGTGGAGGCATACATGAATGGGGCATGCCTTTGTTGAAGGTTGTGCGTTAGGGCTGGTAACCTGGTACGTAAAAATCCACTACCAATCATTAGCGGACCGGAGTTCCGCTGTGGTGACCCCTAACCGGGAAAAACCGAAAGACACAAACAAACATTATGATATAAAAGGGAAGGACGAAAATAATGCATTTTATCAGCATACTTTAAGATGCCCTCATTACAAGTTTTTGTTTTCAGTATTAGAACAAAAGGTTTATGACTTAAGAGGCAGTGATTTTAAAATAGAATTAGAACAAAGGGAAGCTATGTGGCAGATCAAGTTAAATTCAGATGAAGAGCCAGGTTTAAATGATGTAGTTAACATAAAATGTTTTTTAAAAAATTGTAGAGTGCATCTATGTAAGTAACACACTCTAGATGTTTTGAGTATGCTATTTTAAATGTTTAATTAGTTAATTATGATGTCATAATTGCAAAGTGGGTTTTTTTGGAAGTACAAGTATTTAAATTGTATGGTATCGCAAAAAGTATATGTGTTTGAATTTTCTGATGGAGTCTTAGATGAAAGCAGATAATAAATGAGAGTTTACACTAATAGTGCATTGTTTCCTCTTGTTTTGGCCATTTTTCCAGTTGTTGACATATCTGAAATAATCAAAATACTTTATTATTTTATCTGAACTTATGACTGGATCCATAATTCAATTACTCCTTCTTTTGCAAACCAAGGTGAGGAACATACAGAGGCTTCACTGATTCCTATTCCTACATTAAGATGTTATTGACATATGTATGCAGAGAGAATTTCAGTGCCGAGTAAAAAGAGTAATGGAGACAGAAGGCAACCTTGATATATTCCCTTCCACAAAGTAAAGGATGTGAGGTGACCCCATTCATAACCACGTGTGCCATGGGGCTTTAATACAGTCACTTAAATCTAGCTATCTAGGATGGATATTATATCACCAAGACAACCCAGAAGAAATTTCATTCAATGGAGTCAAAGGCTTGCTCAAAATCCAGAAAGTATGTCTCCATTGGAGTACTTTGGGCCTTGCTATACTACATAATGTTGATCCACAAATTAATAAGGTCAGTTCCTCCCTGCCTACCCTTAATAAAACCTTTTTGGAATGAGTGACACAGCATGGATGGAATTTTTTCCAATGTACATGCCAAGTAAAGTTTTGTGTCTGTAAGAGAAAAATAAGACAATATCCTAATAGGGAATGTAAGTCCTTGTCTAGTTTACGAAGAAAGTGGCTATCTATGAAGAGGAGAGAAAGGCTACAAAAAGCTCAGGAAAGCGATACAACTCTAACATTACTTTATCTAATATATCTTCATAGGTTATATAGAATTCACCCATCTAGCCCCAAAGCCTTCCTTTGTAGTAGGTTTAAGCATCCTGTGGACCTCCTCCTCCTCCTGTGTAATGGGCATGTTTAGGAAGTCTAAACTACTTAAGGAAATCTGGAGGAGGGAGACTTTATTTAAAAATTCACACTTATCCTCCCAGCTACTATTTTGATATGTAAAGTGCCTATTTCTCTTCTGCCATCTTTTCATTAATGGTACAGATATTTTGCTGTGGGGTACAAGTATAGTCCTTATTGGCTGGGATAAAGTATTCCTTCCTTCTTTTTTTTATTCCCCCTTCTAGTAATTTTGGAGATGTTATGCCTCACCCATGCTTGGTTTATTCACTTTCCCTGTATATACTCAACATCTGCTAACTGGAGGGACTTACTGTCCTTTTTCATTTGTGCAATCTTCCACCTTAAAGTCTTATCTCATCATGCTCTTTTTTATAGGTCTCTTTCTTAATCTTCATTAGGTAATCTAGCTCTCCTTTTTTCTTAGACGTCCTTACTCTCCTTTCCTTATTAAGCTTTTCATTAAGGCTTCTACTTTTCAATTTTATATTCACCCTGTATTGGCCCTTATCCAAGCAATGATGTCCAATGGCTTCAATAAAGTATCTGAGCTGGTCTGCCATATATTGTCACCCTTCATAGCCTTTTAAATTGAGAAGGTCCATCCTTCAGGTCCTAGGATGTGTGTAGTAATGCAGTCCCAAAATAACTAGAACTACAAAATAATGATTGTAAAGAGAAATGGTATGGTGCTTGCAGGCTAGGATCCCCTGCACTTTACGAGCATTTATAAGAATATAGTCTAATCAACTGACATACAATGTTCACCAGCCAAGAATGTATAATCATTCTCCTTGGGGGTGTGACCCTAAACAAATCCACTAATGCAAAGTGCTTAATAAAGTTATTAACAGCTTGTGTGAAATATGGCACCTTTGCCCATCCTACTGGGCATCTATCTATATCTGGGTTCAGGGTCACATTAAAATTCCCCCAGTAATACTTTTCCTGTATATTTGTTCTACTCCTTTCAAAATGACCTGACAAACTCCTAAGAGTCTGTATTTGGACCATAAAGGTTAGCAGTGGTAAGCATGCCCTTATCTGTCCCCACTCCAAGCGCCATCAACCTGTCCTGGATATAGCTGAATTTATTTATCTTTGACAAATTCAATGATTGATCTATTAATATAAGCCATACTTTTAATCCTCCTTGCATGAAAGAGAGAAGGAAAAATATGTACAACATTATAGTACAATTTAACACATTGTAAATCCATTACCACAGACCTTACTAACCAGTAAATGATTTAAACAGCCTCATTCATAACACAAGTAATACCAGTTAAGATTCAAGCCCACACATAGTCAATGCCATTCCATGAAGACTGCTAACACAGCCATAAACAAGGGAGATAGTACAGATGATCATAGATTACCATGTTGTTAGATCCCTGCAATGTTGTTTGGCTTAACTGGATGATTATTTCAGATTGCCCTGTAAGAGCCTCCAAGTCCCCTGGTGTAGGATCAGGTGCCAGGAAATAGTTACATTCATCATCCAGCACTGGCAATGCTTAAAATGCAGCAAACATATTCTGTTCCAGTACTGTTATTACTGTTATGTTGCTGGGTTGCTTCCGAGAACATGGCAAAAGAGTGATTGGTCGGCTGGGTGGTATGTCTGTCATCTATTTCTCCACTGGAGATTTGGAGAGCAAAGATGGTTAGCCCCCTCAGCTCACATTTTATCCCTAGTCCCTGGTACAGTATCCATCTCAGAAAGGTTACTCCAAAAAGCCCAAACAGACATCAGGGCTGACAGAATGTCAATAAACGTATTCTTTTCTTCTGGATTCTCAAAAAATGTTGCTGTTCATTTACAGTGATATGCAGACTCAAAGGGAAGAAAAGCTAACATTAGTACCCTAGCTCTTTAACCTTCCTTAAATGGGGAACTAAGTTTTGCTTTTGTTGAATAATGCATTACTGAAGGTAGGAGTGAAGTGTACTCCAACTCATGCAATAACTAGTTTACAAAGAGCTTCCTCTCAATTGTTAAATCAAAAGAATCTTGCAATGAAATATCTAGGAAGGTTGTCCATGCATGTCTTCAATGTCAGCCTATGTGCATGTTATATTACAGGATGGCATGGAGGTTTTAAGACCCTGTCTAGCTTCTTTTTAAATAAAATTCACTAGGTTGCCTGCTCTTTGACTTTGAGAAAGCCCATAATCTGGAGGTTATTTCTGATTCCTAATCTTGATACCATCAGTTTTAAGCTTATGGTGGTATGTCTTTATCTACACTTTCAAAATCTGTGAGACATGCACAGATGCCATCTCTCTTTGCTGACCCAGCTCTAGTTTCGTGACGACAATTTATTAGTTAAACTCTGCAGCCAATCATCCTATTTCACAATGTACTTTTTCAAGAGCATGGTATCTTGAAGCTCTGTTTGAAACAGGTTTGTTAAATTAGAAATTGCTTGATAGACATCATCTGTAGACTACATGTTGAGGATTTGTGTTGCAGCCATCATGAATGCTTTCCTGTGGGACATTTCTTTGGAATTTCAAAAAAATATATGCAACATGCAAACAGAACCAAATAAAATAATTCTCTTAATAAACTGGCACTAAAAGAAATGTATGAGAGGCAGATTAAGTCATTTAATTGCAGTTTAGGCATAAGAAGCACTTGGACTGGCTTTTGGTGATGCCAGTGCTCCTCAGATGAGCAGCCTCTGATATGCTCAGAAAGTTGCTAGAATAACAGTTCTTGTATTAGTATGCATTTTCAAAAAGATATAAAGTCTGAAACCCAACTCTACAATCCTATATAATGTGGCAGAAATCCATAAATTTAATGAGGACTAGACAAAAGTGAAAGGCAAATTCAGGGGCATTCTGAGAAATTAGGTATAATTGAGAAGCATGTAATTTCAACTTTGTTGCACACAAACAGTATTCACAGTTATTCCAACTTATTTCACACAAATGAACACTAGTCTTGTTAATTCAGATACTTAAACTGAGCAAATAACAAGAAATGTAAGTTACTTTCATCCACAGACAGCCTCCTACCCAGCAGTTACTGCTGCTTTGCTGTGTACACCTCTTCTGATTGCAATAAAAATTATACTTCCAAAACTCTCAGCACAAGAATCAGAGACAAAGCCAAAAATAACATAGAACAAAAGCCCAAAACCATCCATCTAATATATATTTTTCACCCCAGGAGCAGTGTTGAGAAGGGCATGATTGACAGATGCAGGTTATTCTTTAGTTCATTACTGGCATTCACAACTGAATGTTGTTACATTTTTAGTCTGGACTGTGCACTCGATATGTGGTATAAAAATATATCAAGTATGACTGGAACTTTTTTTTGTTAGCAACTTAAAGTTTGGGAAGCATCAGATTGGGGACTGAAACCTGGCATAGAATTGTTAGCTGTGGCTCTTTATAAAGGAATATTTGCAATGGGATTTAAGAGTGTGAGTATTTTACTGCCATCAGCTCCTAAATTCAGCACACAAGCTGATTAAGCTGAGTTTGCAGTGCTGAATGAAACAGCTTAAATATAGATCAGTCAATGTAACTTTACTCAGAGAAAAACTGCTTTCAGTGGAAAGAGAACAAAACTGTTGAGACTATACCTAAACATGTATTTTAACTGTGCATACCTTTTCAGTCCTTAGATGCATTGCTTTATGTGAACTGTACTGTGTTGGGCTCAGTCTCCTTCTCCTCATAAAAGGTCATCATCCAAAGTTTAAATCCAGATCAGAAGTACCACCTAAATTCTTATAAGTAAAAGAGAAGGTTATTGCCTTACTTCTGGATGTTTCACAGTAGACTATATTTTTGGAATAAAGCACAAGCTATTTCCTTTTGTCTGTCAAAAATAGATAAAAATTTGGTGTGTTGCCAAGATTCAGTATAGTCTGCACAATCCATTTGCACCATGTATGTGTCACGCCACATACACACACACGGTAGCACACTGTTTTGGATTCAGTAAGCATCTCTATATGGTGTGTAGAGCCACACAAACAAGATAAACATGGTGGCATGCTAATTGCAGCATAAACAGCTGAACGGTATGCTACTCAACCAATCCAAGATGGAGGAGCTGTTCAACAAGCTATAAAGCAACTGTGTAAACTCAGTGCTGGTTTTCCTTGCGAATTCCAAACCCTACTGGAATATAGCCATGGAAGGGAGTCCACACAGAAAGAATGTTGGGCTGTTGCTTTAATTCATGTGTATGTGCAACAGGCTGAAGTCTATGCTGTTGCTGCTAATAGACCATGGCCAAGGAGGAGAAGAATTTTCAGAACCCATTTAACTTATCACAGTCTGCATGAAGTAGAAATTGTAGAGTGTTACAGGGTGGATAGAGAGAATTACAGGAACTCTGCAACCTCTGTCATCCTCAGTTCAGACCCAGAGCAAACTGAGAGGTACCAATACCAGTGAAGACAAAGGTACATGTAGCACTTAGACTTTTAGCTACAGGAACCTTTCAGAGACCAACAGGAGACATGCTGGGGGTGTCACAGGCATCAGCATCCAGGCTCCTCCATCAATTCCTGAATGCTATGCTAGGACATGCCAGTGACCACATATATTTTCCCCATACTACTGAGGGCACGGCCCCAAATATGCAGGAGTTCTACCCTGTAGCACACTACCCTGAAGTACTGGGTGTCATAGATTGCATACATATAGATATTAAGGCAGGACCTGGGGACATAAATAGAAAGGGCTTCCACTCTATTAACTGCCAAATTATGTGTAATGCCAAGGGAATCATCCTGAATGTGTGTGCTGGCAACCTAGGCCATTACCATGACTCACATATCTGGCACACCTCCCAAACATATCAGATGTTCACTAGGGGGATATCCCACACTATCATTTACTGGAGGATGCAAGTTATGCACTGGAACTGTGGCTGATAATGTTCATCAGAAATGCACACACACACCCACAGAAGAACACCATAATGAGGCACATTTTCAAACATGAAATATCATAGAGCATATGTCTGGGCTGCTGAAGTTGTGATTCTGGTGCCTAGATACATCTGTGGGAGCCCTACAGTGCAATCAACATACATGTACTAAAATATTTACTGTATGTGCCATGCTACACAACATAATCCTGAGAAAACAGCTTCAGCAGGATCAACGAGGGGAAGTGGCACACATTCCACCACCAATACAAGGTCACCACAAACACATGGAGATGAGGAGTCAGAGTTGGAGCCAGCAGCTGCTGTGGGTGTAGGCAGACATAGGCATGCCCAATATGCCCTTGCATTGGCTAACTAACAAAGCATAGCACACCCACTCACCACTTAAAGGCCTAAAACCTTCCTCCTATGCACATACATATCGTAACATTGATGTCAGGCAATGCTCATAACCTACCCATGTAATGGCTGTGTACTCCTAGCATCAGACAGAATCAGCACTGAACTGAAACTGTTGTAACTGTTGGATTTACAAGATAAGTGTTGAACTTAGAGTGTATTGTTTAGTAATATGAATGACTGGCATATCCTTGCATGTTGTTACTTAGTAAAGTAAGCAAGTAAAAGGTGGGTGATTTGTACACAAATGACTTTAACATGTGACAGCAGAGACTTACATTACTTATATGTGTCCTTATCTAGTAGTAGGCCTCAGACATCAAAGATTCACACAGTCACACCTCTCAAAATTACTGACGGTCTCCAAATGTTCTCAGTTTAGCACCATACTTTTGTACTGGAAAATCCTTAAAGAGAGAAGTTAGAAAGTAATGATACACATGTCAGTTTCAGACTTCATAACCTTCACAAGATCATTAACAATATGGATGCAAAAAATCTTTGAGTCTATCGAGTGTCTAACTTTCTAAGACCAATATATGTCAAAGGTACAATTACCAATTCAAAATCACAAATGCAGATATACTAAGCACTAAGCCAGCTATGCACCCTGAGCATCAGGCGCAAGTGTTACGTATCCTTGAATCCAAAAGATAGAAGACAGGGATATGACATAGTTATCATCACTTGCACAGGGTGTTTTGGGGAGGGGCAGAAAGCCTAGGATGATACAAAAGGTTGGGGAATATGTATTAATAAGAAAGAGAATCAGGCAGACATTTGGATAAAGTAACAAATGGACAGTGAGAGAAAATGAGCTTTATGTTTCACAGCTGAAGATGTAACTGTTGTGTGTGTGTGTGTCTGTATGGGTGGTCCAGGTTAAATTTGTGTCTGAGTGTTTGTATGAACACAGTCAAGATCTGTGCAAGCCTTATGTCTTGGTATGATGGACATATGTGAGCCATGCATGGTAGAAGTGGCAGTCATACCTCTCAACCATACTGATTTCCTCAGTATTTACCTTGGTATTTATTGGTTTTGGGAGCAAAGTAATGGGGTATGCATGGTGACATCAGTGTCATAAGGCAGACTGCATCCTATTGGACTATCAGAGTCAGACTGTGACTGTTAATTTGAAATTACAGCAGCGAGCAGGGCAGAGTTGCTGTGCATATAATATATTTCAAATTACGTGTGTTCTGCATCTGCTGAAGCAGAGTCCAGCAGTCTGCCCACCAGTGACCAGGCCATTCCCATGTGTATCTGACCACATTCCTCAGACGAATCAGGAGGATGAGAAAATACTTTCTGTGGCAGTGGCTCAATCACCTGGTAACTTGAACTAAGTAAAAAAAAGTAATTTAAAAAGAAGCATGTTACATGTAGCATACTTGCCATGCCAGCCAGCCTATCAGCCTAACAGAAACTGCAGTAATTCCTGATGTTTTAAAATAAAAATTGTTATACAAATATACAGTACCTAACACTACCAGCACTTTCGTGAATGATGTGATGTGTGTGTGAGTGGGTGTATCAACAATTCATAGCAAAGAAATTCTTCACTTGACTTGAGTTGAAGTTTAGGACTTTACAATTGCTTGTGGATGAATGCAGGCAGCATAGATAGCAGCAGTGAAAAAGCATGAATAGTGCCAACATTTCTGGATCCGTCAAAAGGAGCTTGATCAAAAATCCATATGGAAAAGGTACATCCATAAGATTGTTTTAATTTCCCTAATTTAGGATGGTGTGTAAGCACATTGCTGCGTACCTTTCATTGAAAGTGCTACCCAGCTACAGTATCTGTTATATCAGCAGTACTTTCACATTAACAGGCAGCAAACTCAGTGGTCAGGATAGGGGTGGATTACTCTTATTTATGATGAATTAAGATGGGTGTTATTAACTGTGTTCTTAGGATCATCTATACACATTTGGTGCAGAGTCAGTTAATCATAAGAAGCACATATTAATTACATAGAAACTGCACATCCTGTAAGATGTTAAATGCTGATGCAGATCACACCTCTAACACATCATGAGTACTTTTAAGAAATACTCTTTTGCATTGTTCACAGAATCCTAATTCATTTCTCTTGTCCATGGATGTCATTCTTGTATTCTATAGATCACCGTATGAGAATGTTATAGAAACCCCATAATGCTTCTGAAATCAGGCGAAAAGGCTTTCAACATTTTGCTGAGTAGAATAACAAATCCTTATTAGACACTTGACTTAAGCAGCCTTGAAACATGAAGAATGCACATATTTTGCAGCTCAAACTAAATGCTGTGTCTCCTGCTTTATACCTTTGCATACAAAACTCCATTATCACTGATGCAAGTGAACAATCGTCACATTAACAATTTTAATCTCAATTAGAAGTCTGTGAAGCAAATGAATTTGTCCCCACAAAACTCTCAGATTCAGTGTATGCTTCTCTATAATGGTACCAGAGTGATTTTTATCTGTTATATGCATGTTTTCTTGGTATATTATAGTGATCTCATTGTACACCACCCAGACTGGACAGCACAAGTGCATCCAGAGGCAGGGAATAGGCATTAAAGACAAAAATGCAAAAGCTCTCTCAACAGCAGTATGATTTTAGGATACCTTGATCTCATCACTGCCCCCCAAACAGAAGCGGAGTAATTCTGGGAGTAATAAGGAGGTTTGGTAGACTCAGTGGAAGAGGAGAGGCCATGGGACCATTTTAAAAAAAATGTTTCAACAATTATCTTGTATAGATTGATGGGATGGAGATCTAATTAAAAAAAAATAAAAACAAAATCAAACACTTTGCTTTAGCATAGAAGTAATTTGTCTATCAGGGCTACAGAGTTGTACTTCATTGTTCTTGATTTTTTTCTCAAAACTTTGGTTTGTTCCTCATACAATTTTTGGATGTCTGGAAATTCACTGGGATGATCTGATGAATGAAGTTAGTAAATAATGTTATACATTTGAGTTTCAGACTTCATACCATTTAAAATGCATTTTTGGTACACACCCTGTTATTCTAGAAACTTTCTAAGTTGATAAGAGCAATATATAAAATTTGTCCCTATTTTTAGACCTTCAATTATGTCAGGCTTTGTTCAGATTGCTTGGGCTAAGAGCTTGAGAGGTATGTTGAGAGATATGCTTGAGTCACTTGACTTTTACTATCATCAAAATAAAAATAGTTATAGTGGGTCTTTAGTGGTGCTTTTTGTGTGAATGATTGATGTGATTGTTCTAACCCTTAAAAGAACATTACTTCATTATTAACTTGGAATCCCTTTTCCCATCCATCAGAACACGTTACACTGCTCATTGTCTAGGTTCGCCCACTAAACCCCACTTCCCATATTTTGTGTTTAATATTTTGTCTGTTCTTCAATTTGGGATTGAATGTTTGTATCTCATAATTCCACTGGATTGGGTGGGGGTTACATAATTATGCATGTAGATTTTATGCTAATCAGAATACAGATTTATGGACAGTTTTACCTAGTTTTCATGGGCCTTAGTCCAGATGTTTGATGTTTTCAGGTTGAGATGTATGGTGGCAGTTCATAGTTGTCATGCCTGGTCACGAGAACTGTCTTCTGCCAGGAGTTGCACTGGCATGCCCACACCCATGGTCAGATGCAATGCTGCTGCTACCTGAATGTGATTGATGTCTGCTGGATGAGCTTCCCTCATGAGGATGTCCATGACCATGACACCATGGCCTGCCACATCTGGGTATGGACACCTGAACTACTGATGGAGCAGTGAAAGTAATGTCACTATGGTAGCATGATTAGGCATGGCCACATCGACTAACAGCAGAAGATGTAGCTGACCTGCACCCATGAAGATACTGTCCATCCCACAGCAGATGTTCCATCACAGACACCACCTGTTCCAACATGTCATTCATCTGAACCATTGAACTGGCAAAACTGTGGAGGCAGTCATGCATGTCAGCCTGTGCCATATCTACAACCCTACGTATTTCTCTAGAGGACCTATGGGAACGTGCTTGTGCCTCCATGATGTCCCTAAACATATGTCAAGTGGCATGGGAAGACACACCTGGATCAGGTGGAGGATGGACAGCAAACCTCCTCCAAGTACCCCTAGCAACACTTCTGTGTGGCACCTCACCCACACTTTGACTATGGCCAGTGTCAACAGGCACTGAAGCCACAGTAACCACACTTCCCTGTTTGATTGTCTCGCCATCCACTTGTCCAATATCTGAGGGCTCACTGGAATGGATTGGCATTAGCCTGCTGGCTGTGTCCAATGAAATTACAGAGAATGGCTGAATGTCATCCTCAGTGTCAGATTCAGCCTTCGCATCCCCGACTGTGACTGTTTAGCCACCATCATCATCAGAGTCTGCTGATACTCTGACATCAGGTGGTAAGAGTCCTACACTTCCACTGTCAGGATTACCTGTGATAATAAGCAACAAAGACAGTAAAAACATTAATAGTTACACTACTATAGTCAAATGTATGATAACAAAGTAACAGTGGTGGCACTACTACAGACAGTACAGAAATACAAATCACACACACATGGATAAAATGTATATATTTCTTTGAACTGCTCATCATCACTGACAAAGAAGTTATTTGGCTTATCAGGTGCAGTTGATGTTATGTTTCTGATGGATGATTGTCCTGGAAGAAGTTAAGCAAAAGTTAAGGACAACATCACCACAATTAACAATAACACATGGGGTTAAAACTTTTTGCATGTTATATGTCAATTAACTATACTTTCAATGAAAACTTGGATGACAAGTCCAACCTAAACCCATGTGTGATCAATCAAAATGTGTTTTTAACTGTACCAATCTACACCCCCCCCACAAACCAATTTATTGTTAAACAGAACTAACATACTACTGTCAGTATTTTACTGTATAAGAGTATTTAACAACTGAGATGCATAAATCTACCTGGAAGCTCCTCCTGGGACACACTTGTTATCCCTGAAACAGTAGCACCAATGTGTGGAACATGCTGTTCTGTACTTTTCTGGGAGCTCTCTGGATCCCTGACAGTGGACAGAAACTCTTCACTTGGTATTAGTGGTGGCTCTGTAGCAGGCTCTCCCACGGGCCACTGCAGCTGCTCTCCTCTGTTCAAATGAGATCATGTCAGTGGCCCTATTGTGCACATGATCATATGTCCTGCTATGGCCACCTACTGCATTCACATCAGCAACTATCATTCTGCCTGACATATCTCTACGTCTCCTTTTAAGCAGAAAGACACTCTGCTCCCTACAAGCTTCCACAATGACCTGATTCTCAGGGTCACTGAAGGGAGGTTTTCAGGGATTTAGATGCTTGGGTGCCATAGCACTAGGTAACCTAAAACATAACAGAAGGATAATAAACATAAGTATCACATAACTATAAAAAGTTCTGTTTCCAGATAAAACAGAAAAGGTAGCATTTCACTATTACCCACTGGAGAAACATAAAACCATCAAGATATTGAAATATGAAAAACAGGAATTACGTGGTTGTAACATATTACATTTACACACAAAGTAAGGCTGGATGCAAAACAAGGAGAGTAACAACAGCAGCCTATCCTTGTTTGTGCCAACAAAGAAATGCAATGTTGCTCCCCCACCCCCAAAAGAACAGGCAAATAACACATTTTGCTAACAAATCATCAGTGAAATGCTAAAGGTGCTATCAAATGAACTCTCTCTGAAACGTGTTTACAGATTTAACACAGAACATTCCATTTTAAGCTATTGGTATACATGTGAAATAACCTGACAAATATGCCAATACCATCAGTATAATCTCAGTAATTCATACAGATAAAAGTAGCATTTGCTAATGAATATATATATATATATATATATATATATATATATATATATATATATATATATATTAACATATTATCTTAATGACATTTTAGGATATGTAGTATAATAGCTGAAAATGCAAGCATACCTTCTCAGGGTCAGTAGCCTTCTGTGCAGGTATATCCCAAAGTAATAGCCTCTTCTGTGTTCTCCACATAAACAAGTCTCCTCACCTTCAATTTCCCTAGCTATACTGTTGCATTTTGGTGTAGATTCAGGGATGTGAGCATAATGAAGATACAAATGAGGTGTGAATTTATTAGAATTGCTAATTCCAAAATACCTGGCTCCATGTATCAGATATAAACATAGTGTAGGCACTCAGTGTTTCTTGCTACTGGATTGCAACTGTAATGATTACTGGTAGGGAGAAGGAAAACACAACAGCAATATAGACTGCCCTACCCCCAGTGGGTGTATGAGGTTAAACTTTCAAACAGTAGAATTAATTTTATCAAGGTTTGAAATGTAAGTAAGCCACACACAATTCACAGTTTCTGTTCCTTAACATCCAACCTCCCCTTCATTTGTTGACAGCTGTATATCATTGCCATTTAATATTTTTATACATGTTAAGGACAATTATATAGAATACCTTAAGACTGCATGTCTCAGATTATTGGTCATATAAGACAAGAATGAGCAATAAACACAGAGAGATAAGGCAAAATTGCATTTTTGTAAGCAATAGTCATAAATGGTTGTGTGATCACTCAGTGCACTACATCCGAAATGAATACATGTGCAAACAACTGTCAATTGGGTGTTAGTACTGTGGGTGATGTTGTGTTGGTTGTATGCAGAATGATTTCAGTTCCCTGCTGCAAAGATGTTTGTGTGGCAAAGAAGGATAAGGCATCCTTACTCTGTTCTTAAGGTTCACTAGAGTGAGAGTTTAAATCCAAACCCATGTAAAAATATTTCATGTGTACTAACAAACATTTTGTAGTGTTTATTTTATAGATTGCTTTTTTTCATTTTAACTACTTCCCCTTTAATTTTTTTGCCAATGTTTGCACTGTGCACAGCTTAGTGCAAACAAGGGAAATGTAGAAACTCAATGAATGTCAAGTTTGGCTGTGCTTATCTCATTTGCCCAATGTTTAGCAGTGCGCAAACCCAGACTTCTGGCCCACACAGGAAGCAGACAGAACACGTGTAGACAGGGCATCTGTAAAAGCATAAAGGTCAAAAAGGATACACTTTTGCAATTTTTGCTTTCTATCATGCAATGCCTCTAAGTGACATCATGCAGCAGTTAGCAAGGTTCCCCAACACCTGCAGTGATTAAACACCTGCAGACAGGATGCAATCAATAATTGAAAACAGATGCGTTCCATTAATTCTGCTGGGCACCACACAAACATGCTAAGTGGCATTGAGTGGCAGTTAACACACATAACTTAAGAATGAGTAGGAAATTATGGAACTGTCATGTAACTACTCCTGTGGCAGCAGGTGTAAGTGTAAGGCTGGAATACAAATGGACCTGCATTCTAGTACAGGGTGTGCAACCTATTTTTACTTTTGTGACAGTCCAGTTTATAGCAATGAACTAAAAAATATTCAAGTGTTATTTCAACATTCTTGTGGCAACAGGTGTAAGTGTAGGACTGCCATACACATGACCTGGGTTCTAAAACAGGACATTTCATACAGTTTTACTGTTGTTCCATTTCTCATTATATTCACACTCTTAACACTTTAGCTAGTGGAGCTGATATGAATTATATGTGGATTGATAAGACCCTTATTGTCTTTTCAAATATATGACTGGGGGTATACTACCTACTATATTTCTGGAAGTATAATTCTGTTATCTGGACTAAGATGGCCTTCACAATTAAATAATACACATATACAATTGGATTTATATACAAAAACCTTGTCAGATCACACACACAAACATGTGTAACACCTCAAACTGTCAGCTGTATTTATGAATGATTCCTGACTATGTCTGAGCAGCATTTCTTCTATTGCAAAGATGCCACTGTAGCAGAAAATGTATTGTCCCTTATGCCTAGGTTTGAATCCCACACTTTAAAAATCAATTTTATCAGTGTATAAAGCCAAAAACAAATGTGTCAGGTCATGACATTTATGCTCCCAATGCATGCCTGCAAACTTAACTCACCTAACAGTTACTTTCCAATTTTCAATATAAGACAGTATTTGCAATGCATAGAAAGCTAAACATAGGTAATACTGGTATGCATAATGTTCTGCTCTTTTCTGTTCTTTCCACAGCTAATGCCGAAATAGAGTTTAATTGTTTGGCTCATGCTGATTGAATGGAGAGACTGAAGGAAGCAAGTGGTATGCATGCAGCATGAGAGAAGTATTATTGTAGCTTTAAATGTTAAAGATAGATTTTCATGTTTTCTATACAGTTGTAGCAAATTAAGCATGCATATCCTAATTGTAAAAGCAAGTATGTATGCATTAATCTGTAGCACAAACCAGCTTTAGGAGTCAAGTATAAGACTATAGTCAAAGGATGTGGTTTCAAATGCCGTGAGTAACAACTATACAATACTGCATTTCTTTAATAACATTACTAAAATTAAACTCTATACTAGTGACATAAATGGCCTGCTTTTACTGTAAACTGTATAAGTGGACCAGTCATATGTGCAATATATGCACATTTCAAGGATTACTTTCAAAGATCTGTAGTTATAGTGTGTAGTTATTAGGACTTATACTTAAATGTTAATACTTTAGATAAAATAGTTGCATAATTGTGTTAATGCATTGTATGTCACATATGATGGTACTAATTTTATCTCTTGTATACTTTAGCCTGAACTGTTGAGAAATACATTCCAAACAGTTAAGGGCCAAGCACAGATCCCTGGGCTATACCAATGGTGACAGCTCTACTGCTACAGGTTGATTCACCAACTTTCACAGCAATTGTGTGAGGATTTTGTCCAAACCCTTGGCCAGATCAAGATAGGCTGTATGGACTGTCTTATCTTCATCTAGGCCTATCACACAGAATCAATGGACTGTGACAACATCACAGATCACTTATAGCATGACTCAGCACATACACCTTCCTGACATGGTTGAATACACGCTTCAACACACCCTCCACACAGACAATATTCCCATAGAAGGGTGTACATCAACATGCATCCATCTGAGTAGGAAGGGGACAATACCTGAGGCATGCATGCATAGACACATCCTGTCTCTCGTCATCTGTGAAGTAGACCAACATGTTGTTATCATGGACCTTTTCTAAATGGAAATTAGTAATAGCTCAGCTGTGTGCAACAGACCTGCGTGAGTTGTTAATACTGCATCATGTCTGTTACATCTGTTAGATTTCCTCAATGAGGTCATTGAGGGCATCCATTGTGACAATACTATCATCCTTTTGAACATGACAAGCCCAAAGCATTTGACATAAATCTACACTGAGGTATTGACTCAACACTTCAGATATGGCCATAAACACCTGTATCACCAAGTGGGTAGACCAGTGGATCACATACATGGGCATCTAGATATGTTGAAAAGTGTCTCAGGTCCAGATATCAGGTCTGTACATCAGGGCTGTCTGCTACGCCTTTTCCTGTCCATTATTTAAGTCACAGATGTCACAAATGGCATACACATCCTGTGTCCAAACAGCTGTCTGAAGAACTACAGATTGTGGGCAATCATTGACTCCAGGTTTAGAGGGAGATGAGGCTCAATTGCTAACAGTCTGATAGGAAGAAATGAGATAAAAATGTCTATGTATAACTAATCTACAGGAAAGTCCCCAGGAATAGATGGTATTCCTGTGGAAGTTTGGAATTTAGAAGGGAAAAAAAATGATAAAGATCTGGAAGGTTTTGTTTAACAATATTTTAAGAGGAGGAGAAGTACCAGCATCCTGGAAGAAGGTGGTGGTAGCGGTAATACCTAAAGAGGGTAAAGATCCACTGGAGCCAGCTTCATACTAGCCCATTTCAATACTAAACCATGATTATAAAGTTTTTATGTCTATAATGGCTAAAAGAATGGCAAAGGTGATACCAAAATTGATAGGTATGGAACACTTGACAATATTACCAGAACACTGATAATCCAGAGGGAAGCAGATTGTAAGAAAATACCACTTTTATTGGTGGGTCTTGATGCAGAGAAAGCATTTGACAGAGTAGACTGGGACTTCATGAGCAGGGCAATGGAAGCACTTGCTTTCCTTGATACAACTATAAGGTTGATTAGGAGGTTGATTTTGAGTACATATGAGGGACTGGAGGTGAACATTAAAGCGCGTGGAGTCCTCTCTGATAACTTCTGCTTGAGTAGAAGAACCAGGCAGGGTAGTCCACTTTCCCCTTTGTTGTTTGCATTATATTTAGAACCATTGGCAAAGAAAATAAGGGACTCAGAAATTCAAGGATATAATTGGTATGCTGGCTCTATTTGCAGATGATATTATTTTATATGTGACAAAACCAGAAAGGGGAATTACAGTGTTGTGGAACATTTTAAGACAATTTCAGCTCTTATTAGGATACAAAATGAATGAAGCTAAAACAAAGGCAATAGCGGCAAAGTATGTACCCACACACAAATTGATCCAACAATATCCATATTTATGGGGACATGATAAAATAAAGCATTTAGGAGTATGGATTAGAAATGACTGTGCTGTGGCAGCTAAGGATATGTGAGAAGAAACTAAACAGAAGATAATACAAAAATTGAGAAACTGGAAGCTTTGTCATATGGATATGAATACTAGGATGCAAGCAATTAAAATGTGTTTAGTCCCTTTAGTCTTATACACTGGGCAGGCATATTTTTATCAACCAGAGTAGAAGCTGTAGATAGCAATTAAAACAGTTGAACGATTTTATCTGAGAAGGGAAGACAACAAGGGTCAGCTGATTCTTCCAATAGAACAAGGTGGACTAGGCTTATCCAATTTGAGGGGTATTTTAGTGCAACACAGTTAAGGGTCTTATACATAGCACAAGCAGAAAACTATTATTCAAAGTGGAAAGTGATGATGATACAGGGAGGAAGCTTACAAAATAAGGAGAGATTAGGATTTTGGATGCAGACTCTTAAGGAGAACAACAAAAAAAAATACAGAGTGTTATATTCATAAAATACAGGGAGCATTCTAAGAACTAAACCAGCACGAGAATGGAGAAAAGAGATTCTGTTGATTGGGATGACTGTGATTAGGAAACAGATAATAGACAAGAGGGGGGCTGGAATTCATTGGAAAAAACTGGCAAAGGAACCAAGGTATTGGGAGCAAATAACTAGAAAGGGAAAGGTAATAGAATGGGAAGAGGCCAAGAATTTATTTGGACTGCAGGATACAGATTGCCTCCCTATCAATGATTGATATCAGAGTATAGGCAAAGAGAAAGAAATGGTGGGGGGTACTACATGAAAGACCAGCACTGGTAGAGTTTTTAATAGAACCTATAACAGAAGGTGCTGTTAAAAAAAGGAATAATTAGTAAAGCATATAAAATATTGCATGATCATTATAAGAATTAATCAGAGGTTCTTAGAAAGGATTGAGAAGAGAGATTAGATGACCAATTCTCAAAGCGACAATGGGGGATTATATGCATATCTCCCAAATATGCAACAAAGTCTAGAATATTTAGGATCTTTGCCTGGAAGTGTTTACACAGATGTTTTTATACCCCAAGTAGACTCCAAAGAATTTTTCCTCAGGTGGATAGCAAATGTTGGAGATGTGATGGTCAAGAATGAGATGCCTGGGAACATATTTTTTTGGGAGTGTAATGAGCTGGCCAATTTTAGGGATTCCCTGAAGACTGCTCTGTTGGAGATGCTGGGTGAGTGGATTGGATTGACTGGGGAGATGATTTTTTTGAGCTAAGATACAGAATTGGAATTGCTTAGACATAGTAAAGCCTTGCTGAGTCTAATTATGGTGGCTGCCAAAAAAGCAATTACTAGAAAATGGAAATCATAGTCTAGACCAACTTTACTAGAAATAGTAAATATAGTAACATCAATAAAACAACTGGAATTGGGATCTTTAGAAAAGGGAAGGAGCAAACTACATAGGAAAAAAAATGGGAATTGGGGGAACAATATATGCAAAGAAGAAACACAGTTTAAGAAACAGGATTTGAATGAGCCATATAAGACTTAACTGACTATATGACTGGATAGATTATAAGTGATGTATAATGTTGGCAACTATAGTTGTTCCAATGGTATCTGTGATGTATAATGTTTGTAACTAAAGTAGTGTCATTTTGTTTGTTTTTCATTTATACAAATATAAGATTGTCTATGTTATATATGATAATTTAATAAAGATGTATATTAAAAAAAGAAATATGAAAGAAATACCAAAAAAGTTGTAGCAGGAACACCAATCCATATAAATATGCTACAGTACAGACTGCACAGTGAAAATGTGTATTATGTGACTGTCACACAAGGTGACACTACAATGGGGAAGATATCTTTGTGAGAGAAGCATTCTTACATGAACAAAAACATGGGAGATTTGTTACACCATGGAAACAATTGCACAACCCAAGTATAAGGTAGATATCACAACCTATAATCAGACAAATAGGTATGCGACATGTGTCCTGTGGTAGATAGTAAATGGAACATCCATCAGCATGTGGTTACTGTGCTGATAACTCCCTTGTATGTAACACAACTACCGAATATATGAAGGACATAGATGGATGCCATTGGTATATTTCTGTTGTACTATTTCCTGTTTACTCATACTCATTTTCTTGTAAGGTTTCCATATTGTTATTCCATACTCAAGTTTGGGTCTACTGTGACTAATAAACAATGACCTCATCATGTCTGATTTTGTGGACTTTATAAATCTTTTTATACCACCTATAGTTCTATAACTATCATTAACCAATTGGTTGATAGTTTAGAAAAAACTCAGAGCTGGATCTACCCATATACCCAGGTCCTTAAATGAATCTATAGTTTCAATCACTGTGCACTGTATTAAGCATTCACCTCTCAATTTATAGCTCCCAAATCTCATATGCTTAGTTTTTGGTGTATTTATCAGCATATCCTGTACCTAAATGGTTAATTTATTTAAGTTCTTTTGCAGACATGCCCTATCTGTAACACATGTAATCCATTTACTCATTTACAAGACAACTACATACAAACTGTAGAACACCTCAGATGAAAAGGGTAGATCTCAAAGATACAGTCTAAACAAGTATGGGCCTAGGACAGAACCTTGTGGGGCACCATGAATGTAACCTCGAATTTCACCAGTGCATTTGTTTTATGATGCTTACCATATCCTAGTTGTAAGCCATGCAGCTATCCATCTTATTACAAGTACACTGAAACCTAGTTGTTCTAATTTATTGATCATTGTTTTGTGTATGACTCTATCAAATGCTGAAATTAAATCTATATCAATTATATCACAGCACGATTTTTCATTCATAGCTGTTATCATATTGTTTTAAAACATCATGTTACATGTGGAAATATACCTATTTTAACATATATATGCTGATATATGGTTTCAACTCCCAACCTTTCCAATTCTGACAATAATTTATCCAGTATAACCTTCTCCATTATTTTTACAGAAACTTTAATATACAGGGGTTTTTTTTTAAATTTATGCTTATATGTACTTTGGGAGCAAAGGGTAGTGATCCAATAAACAAACAGAAGATATTACAACAATTGGTTTAACTAGAACCCTTTTCAAAGTGGAAAGTGATGATGATACAGGGAGGAAGCTTACAAAATAAGGAGAGATTAGGATTTTGGATGCAGACTCTTAAGGAGAACAACAAAAAAAATACAGAGTGTTATATTCATAAAATACAGGGAGCATTCTAAGAACTAAGCCAGCACGAGAATGGAGAAAAGAGATTCTGTTGATTGGGATGACTGTGATTAGGAAACAGATAATAGGCAAGAGGGGGGCTGGAATTCATTGGAAAAAACTGGCAAAGGAACCAAGGTATTGGGAGCAAATAACTAGAAAGGGAAAGGTAATAGAATGGGCAGAGGCCAAGAATTTATTTGGACTGCAGGATACAGATTCCCTTCCCTATCAATGATTGATATCAGAGTATAGGCAAAGAGAAAGAAATGGTGGGGGGGTACTACATGAAAGACCAGCACTGGTAGAGTTTTTAATAGAACCTATAACAGAAGGTGCTGTTAAAAAAAGGAATAATTAATAAAGCATATAAAATATTGCATGATCATTATAAGAATTAATCAGAGGTTCTTAGAAAGGATTGAGAAGAGAGATTAGATGACCAATTCTCAAAGCGACAATGGGGGATTATATGTATATCTCCCAAATATGCAACAAAGTCTAGAAGATTTAGGATCTTTGCCTGGAAGTGTTTACACAGATGTTTTTATACCCCAAGTAGACTCCAAAGAATTTTTCCTCAGGTGGATAGCAAATGTTGGAGATGTGATGGTCAAGAATGAGATGCCTGGGAACATGCTGGCCAATTTTAGGGATTCCCTGAAGATTGCTCTGTTGGAGATGCTGGGTGAGTGGATTGGATTGACTGGGGAGATGATTTTTTTGAGCTAAGATACAGAATTGGAATTGCCTAGACATAGTAAAGCCTTGCTGAGTCTAATTATGGTGGCTGCCAAAAAAGCAATTACTAGAAAATGGAAATCATAGTCTAGACCAACTTTGCTAGAAATAGTAAATATAGTAACATCAATAAAACAACTGGAATTGGGATCTTTAGAAAAGGGAAGGAGCAAACTACATAGGAAAAAAATGGGAATTGGGGGAACAATATATGCAAAGAAGAAACACAGTTTAAGAAGCAGGATTTGAATGAGCCATATAAGACTTAACTGACTATATGACTGGATAGATTATAAGTGATGTATAATGTTGGCAACTATAGTTGTTCCAGTGGTATCTGTGATGTATAATGTTTGTAACTAAAGTAGTGTCATTTTGTTTGTTTTTCATTTATGCAAATATAAGATTGTCTATGTTATATATGATAATTTAATAAAGATGTATATTAAAAAAAGAAATATGAAAGAAATACCAAAAAAGTTGTAGCAGGAACACCAATCCATATAAATATGCTACAGTACAGACTGCACAGTGAAAATGTGTATTATGTGACTGTCACACAAGGTGACACTACAATGGGGAAGATATCTTTGTGAGAGAAGCATTCTTACATGAACAATGCAGGGGACATCTATCAGGGATGTTATATACAATTGGGTTAAGGTGCATATTGTGAAGCTTTGCAAATTGATTTGCCTGAATATGAGTGTAATCTCAGCAGAGATCTCCAGCAAGTGGGACACAGGTAAATGCGCATGGACAACAGTAAAAGAAGCATGCATAATCATCTACAATATCAGAATAATACCACTATTAATCCCATGTTTCTAACATAACATATGTGATTCTGAGTGATCAGAGATGATTCTGCACAAACAGACTTGTACAACTATTATGACATGTCAGCGATCTATGAGGGTAATCACACACACTGTCCTGACACTGTAACATCTGCTGGAGGTGTTAGGAGGGACACTACTTTACCTGTATGTGACATTATGATCAATACAGGCTAGTTAACTGGTGTGCATGGCATATATATATATATATATATATATATATATATATATATATATATATATGTGTGTGTGTGTGTGTGTGTGTGTGTGTTTCTTACAACCATTTATTTTGTTTTCCGTTCTTTTTTTTTTTTCGTAGTCGAAGTTTTGTAACTGAACATAATGGTTCGACCATTAGGTGTTCAGAGTTATGGAACTTCGACTATGTGGTATAGACCCCATGCATCTGGTGTAATCTGGTGCTGATTGGGGTTCCACACCATCAGACAATAATGTTTATGCAACAAAAAGAATACCTAGGTATGGCCAATAAGATATGTGACAGGTCACTGTCGCAAAGTCGGTGCACTTCAGTTACACATCTCTGGATGATGTGTAGGAAGGTACAAGAATAAGGGTGCATTGTACTCAGTTATTGATGTGATGAAGGCTGTGAACTATGGAGATATTATGGCCTTTGATGTGGATGTCCTTCATATATTCGGTAGTTGTGTTACATACAAGGGAGTTATCAGCACAGTAACCACATGCTGATGGATGTTCCATTTACTATCTACCACAGGACACATGTCGCATACCTATTTGTCTGATTATAGGGTGTGATATCTACCTTATACTTGGGTTGTGCAATTGTTTCCATGGTGTAACAAATCTCCCATGTTTTTGTTTCGTTGCAGGTGTGAACATGGCTACGGCAGCAATCTTGGATGTGTGTTGATACTGTCTGTCCATCAAATATTCTTTAGATTGCATCTGTGCGGATAGATTGTGAACTGAATGTGTTTTGCCAGCAAAATGTGTGCGAACATTCCATTCACAAGGTAAATATAGAGCAGCATACATTGCTTTGTAGTGATTTTATATTATACATACATACATACAAATATTTCAAGCATTGGGCAATAATGCCCTTCTAGCATGCCAATATACCAAAATAGTTGTTCCCATATATGTATCCAGGCTGTTCTTATAAATATATAAACTACAGCTTGTTTTAATGTAACTTGGTGGTTTATTCCATGCATTAGTTACTCTCTCAGGGAACTAATTAAAACACTTTTCATTCCAATGGAATCTTCTATATAGGTTGTCTGACGATTCCCTACTACTTTTTACTGACACCAAACATTTCCAGAAGTTGTCTCTAAATGTCCTATATACCTGAATAAGGTCTCCTGCTAAATACCTGTATGAGGTACTGTACAAGTTTGTATATTTTAGTCTTTCACAATAACTTAAATTCTCACATAGATGGATGCCATTGGTATATTTCTGTTGTACTATTTCCTGTTTACTCATGCTCATTTTCTTGTAAGGTTTCCATATTGTTATTCCATACTCAAGTTTGGGTCTACTGTGACTAATAAACAATGACCTCATCATGTCTGATTTCGTGGACTTTATAAATCTTTTTATACCACCTATAGTTCTATAACTATCATTAACCAATTGGTTGATAGTTTAGAAAAAACTCAGAGCTGGATCTACCCATATACCCAGGTCCTTAAATGAATCTATAGTTTCAATCACTGCGCACTGTATTAAGCATTCACCTCTCAATTTATAGCTCCCAAATCTCATATGCTTAGTTTTTGGTGTATTTATCAGCATATCCTGTGCCTAAATGGTTAATTTATTTAAGTTCTTTTGCAGACATGCCCTATCTGTAACACATGTAATCCATTTACTCATTTACAAGACAACTACATACAAACTGTAGAACACCTCAGATGAAAAGGGTAGATCTCAAAGATACAGTCTAAACAAGTATGGGCCTAGGACAGAACCTTGTGGGGCACCATGAATGTAACCTCGAATTTCACCAGTGCATTTGTTTTATGATACTTACCATATCCTAGTTGTAAGCCATGCAGCTATCCATCTTATTACAAGTACACTGACACCTAGTTGTTCTAATTTATTGATCATTGTTTTGTGTATGACTCTATCAAATGCTGAAATTAAATCTATATCAATTATATCACAGCACGATTTTTCATTCATAGCTGTTATCATATTGTTTTAAAACATCATGTTACATGTGGAAATATACCCATTTTAACATATATATGCTGATATATGGTTTCAATTCCCAACCTTTCCAATTCTGACAATAATTTATCCAGTATAACCTTCTCCATTATTTTTACAGAAACTTAAAGTAAACCTATGTATCTTTATGACTCTGGGTTTGTCATCCTTCCCTTTCCCTTAAAGACATTTTTAACAAGTGCATGTCTACAATCATTAGGAATCTGTCTGTATTTATATGACCAAGTTAATAATAAATATAACATATATAAAGGGTGAAACAGCAGAAAGGGAGAAGAGTAAGAAGAAAAAGCATGCCAGCATGAGAATAAACTGCTGCCCTTTTTGTCAAAGCCACATTACTAACTGATCTTAAAACTGAACCTCTGAGTCTAAGCCAAGGTCACTATTAAATTGTTTCTGCAGTATAAAGATGGCAATACCTTTGATAGTTTTATTCAGGCAGTTGCATGTGTGTTTAATGATTACCAGATTGACTGGGGGAAAGGGTGAGGTTTTAAATTCTTTGATAATAAAACAATGTAATGCAGTGATTTATTTTTAGATTGTGTTTGGCCTATTATAGTGTGCAATGTTATTCTGAATGCTTTAAACTTACTCCTAAAGCTTAAATGACAAAGTTAAGAGAACATAAGAGAAAGGCAAAGAACAGTATTCGTGATTTCATAGCAGAGACAAACTTTTACTTTCATAGGTGGATGAATCGATGCATTGCTACTTTTGACATTTTGAATGATCTTATGACGTGGCAAGCACTCAGTACTTTTCCCAAGGATATCAGAATCTGTTTAACAGATAAAGAGTGCAACACTCCTGAGGAAATTGGCAAGAAGTGTAACATCTTGCTAGCCAACAAGGTACAACTGCACAAGAAATGGGTAGTCAGCACACCACTTAGGCATAACAGAACCCCTGGGGCAGTCAAAACCTCCACTGCAGGTTTCACATGCAAAAGGAGGAATGCTGGATCAATCTAATGGCAAGGTCTTGTAGTAAACTTTTTCCACAGCAACTGAATCTGGCATGTCCCGTCTGAGTATCCACAGTGACAAGCTGCAGCACAAAAGCCATGTGAGAGAGATAACACACATAACATCATGGCAGTTGTGGTTTGTCTTGAAGCTACAGTTGTTCCAAATTACCACAATGGCCTATTCTCCTATCCTGGCAGAAGGTAAAGAAAAATTGCTAATAGGTGTTTTACATCAGACATAACTGCTGATAGACAAGCCAGGAGGCCAGGGTGAAATGGCTGATGACATACTCATATCACAAAGGAGAGCTTGAGGATTGACTGTATTTCCTGATTGGAGACCAGAAGCTTCACAGATGATCTTGGCAGGACTGGGGGGGGGCAATAACAAGATGTTAGCATCATTGCATTAGCTACACTGCTATCTGAGGATTCTGACCCACTATACCCTCAAGAACTCCACAAAATCTATTTGAAGATGTGCTGTAAGGTCATCTTCTTGAATAGTTGGTGAACTTCCTGCAACAGACATGGCCATTGTTCTGGGTAAAAGCAACTGAAGGGGACCCAGGGTTTGGCATGAGTAGAAACTGAGGGCATCAGCCAGAGGCAGCACAGGGGCAGTGGATGAAACTAAAAAAATAACTATTGTCAAGCTTTGTTAAGGCTGCGTTTGTTAGCAAAGAACATTACTTACTTGAACAATACACTCCAATTAGGATGACAGGACAGATACATTTCTAGGTATCACTTGTCATGGCTCATTTGGCCGGGAAGAGGTCAAGAAGAGAAGCAAGTGGCAGTATTTGATGTTTTCCCAGCAGATGATCTAATAGGTCATGACTTTGATGTCACAGTACCCTGTGTAAATGCAAATGCATGCAGTCAGGTATGGAGGCAAGCACGTGAAGAAAGTAGTAAGGAAATGGGTCATCCAATGTCAATATCTGCAAGAAAGGCTGGTAATGCACCTACTTCAGGGACAAAGGTAGTAGCATGAAGCTTGAACCTAAGTTACACCTATTAAAAATGTACTGGGCCTCCTCCAGAAGGAGCCATTTCATAGAATGAAATGGCTTATAGCAACAAGCCAAAATTTGAGACATGTTTGTCAAATGGTAATAGACTCCCATCCGAAGGATTAAGGCTTTGAGATGTTAACAAGCTGCTTCATGTAGCCCATGGTAAAGAGCTTGACACTTTCCATCTCCAGTCACCTACTGAGTCAAACTGAACAAGTCACTTAACCAGACATTTCTCCCGGATCACCCCTGAAAAAGGATACTTGTGTAAAGTTAGCTTATCCAGGTAACAAATGAATGAAAACAAATGTGGAACTGAGGAGGATTACAGAGAAAGAGCTGAGTCAGGAGCAGCTCTGAGGTCCAACCTTACAGAACTGGAAGATCATGGCCAAGGAGACTGTTGACTTTTAAGAGCACACAAAGTCTGTATATTGGGATAATGGGATGATAGGCTTTCAAATATTAGCTAAAATATCGTCTTCTCCCATAGTGTCTTTTTTAGGCAATGCCAAACTGAAAGCTATTCTGACATAACAAATCAAAACCAAGAAAAACTAAAAGTATTAATGCTCAATGCTAGGAGTCTAAAAAAACTCAATTGCTCACCCTAGAGAATGCTGACATCTTTGTGGTCATTAAGACATGGTTTAAAGCCGTGGAGAGCACACTGACAGTGCAAGATTGTAATGCCTTCCACACACTTAGATCAGCTACTCTACAGACAGGGACTAAAGTTGAAGGTGTCTCGATTTACATCAAAAATAACCTCAAAAGTTCACAGATGAATGCATCTAATGATGCAGACATTCTACAAAAGGGCCTCACAGAGACAGATACTTGGTGCCAAAGTCATGGCCTCAAGCTCAATGCCAAGAAGTGCATTGTCATCCCCTTTGGGAAAAACTCGGTACCCATGAACTATCACATAGGCGGTAGCTCACTAAACACTGAAAGTGTGATAAGAGACCTCAGGACACAGATGGACAGTAGTCTCTCCTTTGACAACCACATCACCACAGTAGATAGGAAATCATTCTATGTGGCACACCTCATCACAAAAGGGTTCTCCTTTAGAAAAAAGGAGGTCATTGTTCCTCTCTACCCATCCCTCATCAGACCCATTATAGAGTACAATGCCCCATTTGGCATGTATCTCACAAGACATCTACAACAACTGGAAAAGCCACAGAAATACCTCACTAAGAGGATTACTGGCCTCAAACAGATGCCATATGTAGACCGTCTCAAAAAACTCTAGCTCTACTCCGTCGCATATCGCCTACTCAGAGGCGATCTCTGCCTAACATACAAAGCTATGTTAAACACAGAGCTGTTGGAAATGCTACACTTAAAGAAATCCCAATCTCTCTGAACCACATGTTCCAAGGACCTAAACCTTGTCATCACAATAAACAGAACATGCCGGAGGGATAGAGTCCTGTCTCAGAGACTTCCCATACTCTGGAACAAAGTACCCATTCATGTCAAACAAAGCTCCTCATTGGCCCTCTTTAAGAAAAACCTTGACGACTGGACGTGAAATAGAAACTTCACCCCGGGGATTACTTCTGTGGCACTGCTTGACAGGGGCACAGGAAAATAATTTTCTTGGGTGGCAAAAGCCAGGGAACCTTTTTGAAAAGGCTTATATAGGGCCCAAGGCTGATAGCCTAGTACCTACCTATGAACCTATGAACCTAAGACTGGTCAAACAGCACAATGCACTTGATCTTTTCCATGTTCAAATCACCATAGAATAAATAAAGTACCACTTCCTTGCAGCTATAGACCCCATCTATGACCCAGGAAACCAAACCAATACCATGCATTTAAACTTTACTAGAAACACTCACCATCCAACCCAATACCATATTCATGGGTGACTTTAATTACCTCACTATTAACTGGGAATCCTATACAACACCAAATGTAAAGGCAGAAAGATTCCTGGATTTTGTAAACACAAACATCCCAGACCAGATTGTCAATACAATAACCAGGAGTGCAACCATGCTGGATTTGGTCCTCACTAACATGTGAGAGTGCTGTACACCCTGTAGTGTAATGTCTTTTCTGGTAAAGTCAGACCACAAAATGGTCTCCTTTGAATTAAAAATAAAACCTGGAACCCCACCTAACCCTGGAATATTCAGGAACTACTCTAAGGGTAACTTCCTGCTATTACGTGATACCCTAGCAAAATTTCAAGCCCTCACAAAACCTGAGAACACTGCTGCCTATGCAGAACTGTAAACAGAAACCCTATACAACCATGCTAATAGCTGCACAGAGGCAGCTGTACCAACCAGAAGGAAATACAAAACTAACACAAAAAACAAGCCACCCTGGTGGAATCACAAAATTAATAGGCTCTATGAGAGAAGGAAAAAAATCATGGCAAAAATTAAGAGGTGCAGCACCCAGCAGGATAAAAGCAAGAAGGAAAAAAATCATGGCAAAAATTAAGAGGTGTAGCACTCAACAGGATAAAAGCACTCTCATCAAACTAAACAAACAACTCAGAGGACAAATAAAGTCTACCAAAGCCAAATCTGAGGTAAATTTGGCCTCCCAGGCCAAGGACAACCACATGGCATAGTTTAGCTATGTCTGCAACCACAAAGGCAATACACAATTGTGTGCAGAGTTCATTGTAAATGGAGCCAGAAGATATAGCAAACCTACTGGCCAACAAATTCGGGTCCAACTTTACCCCTCTCTTCCCCTCAACCTTCCCTCAGGAAATACCATCAAATATAACTGCCCCCTGCTATCACCAGGGAATAGGTCCTTAATGCTCCCTCTAAGACCAGGAACACTGCATCAATGGGCCCAGACAATATCCCAGGATGCCTTCTAAATTGCATAAAACATGGCATATCAGGCCCTCTGGAATTACTTTGTAACTATAGCCTCCAAACAGGCTTTGTGCCTCATGAACAGAGAACAGCAACAGTCATCCATTCCTCTGCACAAAGGTGGGCCATCTACAGACCCTGGAATCTACAGACCCATAAAGCTCATTAGTCTCATATGCAAAGCCATGGAAAGAATTGTCATGGAAATGATCAGTAATGACACAGTAAACCTCCATGCACTGGACCCAACCCAATTTGGTTCCTTTAAGGGCAGGTCATGCCTACTCAACCTGGTGGACTTCTTTAAGATGGTCGACAAAGAAATGGATGAGGGCAAAATGGTTCACACTGACTACCTTTACCTGACCAAGGCAGCTGCTGCAATACCCAACTCAGGCATTGTTGACAAACTCAAGAGGTTAGGTACATACCCTTACATCACCTGCTGGATAGCCAACTGGCTGACAGACAGGACCCAGGAATTTAGAATTGAGGAGACCACCTCTACAAAGAGGCCAGTCACAAGCTGAGTCCCTCAAGGATTGGCCCTGGAACAGCTCCTTTTTGGCAAATACTTCTCTGAAGTCAATGTCTTTTAGCTGACTTAATTGCAAATTAGGAGCTGTCATTGAATCCTACACTGACACAAATGTTCTCCAGGAAGGTCTGACACAGTCAAACAACTAATGTCAGAGCCATGGACTAAAACTAAATGCCAAGAAATGCATAATTGTATAGCTTCGGGAAGTCATTCACCTTTGGTAACTATCATATTGACAACACACCCTTTAGAGTTAACCAGTAATCAGGGACTTAGGGACACACATAGACAACAATCTAGCCTTTGACCATTGCATGTCTACAGTAGTGAAGAAATTATTCTATGTTGCACATCTTATAAACAAAGGTATGGCATTTAGGTCCAAGGAAGTCATTGTTCCACTGTATTCGGCATTCAGCAGACCTATCATTGAATACAATGCCCCCATTGGTAAGTACCTAACCAATCATATCCAACAATTGGAACATCCACAGAATGTTCCTCACTAAAAGAATACAGGGCATATGTAACGTCCTTTGCAGACCACCTCAAGGTCCTATCTTTGTATTCTGTCTCCTACAGGCTATTGAGGGGACATCTATGCTTGGCATACAAGGCATTATCAGACCCCACTCCGATGGAACTCCTGCATATTCACAAAACAACAGCACTAGAATTGCCCATTCTAAAGCCTTCAACCTTGCCTGTGATATAAATAGCCCCTGCTGGAGAGACAGGTATCTATATCTCAGAGACTACCCTGTCTTTAGAACAGGCTCCTCATCCATGTGAAGCAGAGTTCCTCCCTAACCCAATTCACGTGTGACTTGGACAACTGGATGGGGAACAGGAAATTCATCCCTAGTTTGACACCTATATCTCTAATGGACACAGGCAGCCTGTATGTGATTCATCTCCTAGGCCCCTGATTGTAAATATTTCATCTCACCAGCCCTGGCTTACACTTATCAAGAGTACCAGAACTTCTTAGAGATTTGGGATGCATGGATAGGCTTAAAAAGGCCATTGTGTTCATCAGACTAGCCAAGCTAACAAGCCTAGACACCAAACCAGGGATGAATTTCCAGTTTCCCATCCAATTTTTGCAACTGAATGGGAATCCAGAAACTCATCCCTGGTTTGGCACCTATGTCTTTAATGCAAACAGGTAACCTGTAAATGGTGCATCTCCCAGGCCCATGCTTACACTTATCAAGGATATCAGAACTTGTCAGAGATTTGGGATGCATGGCTAGGCTTAAAAAGGTCCTTGTGGTCATTAGCTTAGTAAACACCTATGAACTTATGACAATTTGAACCTGACTGTAAGTTGCCATCAGTTACCCTTGACACTCACACCCAGGGATAGGTCAGTATTTGTCATCCTATTTGAGCTGTGTGAATTTACCAAAATGCTCCCTGGGATGAGGAATACCTCTGCAACTTTGCCTAGCAGGAGCTAGGGATGATGTTGTTGACTACATACAAAATATTGAATTGTTTAGCGTGTCCATGCAGGAACATTTGTGAGATGTAAGAAAGGTGCTGGACAGATTAGAAATGTCCAGGGTGACTATTAAACCAAATAAATATTAGATAAGAATGAAAGTAATGACTTGATTTGGTTATCAGGTAGGTTAAGGCAAAATTCAGCAAGATACTGAGGACATTCTTTAGGACAGTGGGGTATATTTGTCCCTCACTACAATACCACAGCCACTCCACTTACAAACCTTATCTGAAAAAAATAGTCCACATAAAATTATCTGGATTCTGACTTAGAACAGACATTCCAGAAACTCCCAGATGCCTTGAGTGGATTCCTGTACTAGCAAGTCATGATTATAAATTCAGACATTGTAGTATTATAGTATAGGCATAAGTTTCAAATGACAGACTGTGGATTGCATTAATTCTTATCTTGTCATATGGAGAATAACATCCAGCAGACAATATTCATTCATTCATTCATTCATTCATTCATTCATTCATTCATTTATTTATTTATTACTTGCTCTTATTTATTATAGAGATCTCACTGGGTAACGAGACCCTTTTTCAGCAGAAGCCCGGTGAGAAATTCTCAGTAAACAAAATATAAAGAAATAATTTATGGTGCATTCAGTTTAACATTTGAACAAAATTATAAAGAAAAATACAGAGGAGTTAATTAGAAAATGACTACATCATATGAATAATTAAAATACAGAGCGGAACTAAATCTGACAAAGACAGTTGGGTATCAGTGAATGTAAACAGTGTGACAGAGGCATTGGTATGGGGAAAATAAGTGGTGAAGAGGCAGTAATCAAGTAAGACAGATAAGTTGCAACAGAACATGCTCATGGCAGATATAGGTGACAGAAGAAGAAAGTTCAGACTATGGAGTGGAGTGGATGAGAATGCAGTACGATAAATGTGAGATGAAAATGTTAAAGGTCTGACAAAAGGAAGTAGAGAGGAGAAAGCTGGAAAGGAACAGAAGTTGAGAAAAATAGTGCAAAGATAGTGAAGGTATTTATTACTAAGGAGGAGATGGAAACAGAGAGAAAGAATTATGAAATTGAGGTAGGATGAAGCTGGACAAGATGGCTGGCATATAGGGAAGGGAGACAGAGCTAATAAGATGTGGAGGTAGGAAGGATAGTACTAAGATGAGAGTAAGAAAGACAGTGAACTAGTGGCTATGTAGTTTTGGGACGAGGTAGATTGGGAAGGAGAAATTCTGGATGGATTAGTCAGGATGGGAACATGAGCATCACCATGAGGAATTTAGGTGTTGCATTAGGTTGTGTTTAAAGCTTACTGTATTAAAATTTTGTTTTAAGGTAAGTGGGTGGAGTTCTAGTGCTTAGCAACATAGGTTGAGTAATGGGAGTCTCCTGTACTGTTGTAAGACTTGCTGGTGGTCAGCAAGAATGTCTTGTTCAAAAGTAGATCTCTGGGACAGGAGTAGTTTTGGAGGGTATTGTACAGTGAGGGATAGTTGTTAGGTTTGTGCATCATGTTGTGTGCTCTGAGCAGTTAAGAATAGGTTAGGGAATTTTTGTCATTTCAGCCGGATTAGGGGATTTAGCACTAGGCAGTGGTGTGTCCTTTGTCATAGGCTGGATAAAAACTTTGCTATTTTTGTTCTAGTAAACCTCAAGTTTATTTTTTAAGGTAGAGTGTAGACTTACAGGGATGGGTGATTTCTACGGAAGTGAGCAGAAGAGGTAAGATGATACTAAAGATTTCCCAGATGAGTTTGTAAGAAAAGATTTAGTTTCATAGAGGAAAGAGAGCTTTTGGTGAGTTTTCTTGATGGCTTGTGCTATGAGGTGTTCATAATTTAGAATGTCATCCATTATGACATCAAGCAGTTTTGTATGGGATTTCTATTATAATATTATTTGCAGAGGTAATGTTGAAATATTTTTTTTTTTAGCATTTAGCAGTAGCTGGTAGTCTTCTAACCAGGACTGGATAGAAAAGAAGGACTTTGGGGTAGTTTGTGTTGTTGAGAAGATGTGCTGCTGTGGAGCTAGGAGTGGCATCATCTGCATACTGAACTATGGAGGCATGCATGGCTGCTTTGTGGAGATTGTTGTAAAGATGTTGAACAGTAAAGAGCCTAGAATTCATTTCTGAGGTACATAGTCAGACACTGACTAGAAGAGGGATGCATCTTGTTTCCATTAAGCAGCCTGTACCCTGTCAAGTAGATTGCTATGGACCCAGGAGATAGATGATTGGAAGAAGTCTAAGGAAGCAAGCTTAAGATCATAGGATCATAGGAGGTTCCTAGGTTATTGTCAATGAGGCCCTTATAAGCCAAGCCAAGAGTTTAGTCCATGCTTAGACAAGTCAGCACCCAAAGCCCCTGTCCAGCAGGGTCACAGGTGGAATCCTAGGGGTATATTTTCTGTTTCCCATCCAGTTATTCAGGTTGAACTTAAAAAGGGATAATGAGGTGCTCTGCTTGAAATGGAGAAGGAGTCTACTCCAAAGATGGGGATGTCTCTGGGACACAAATCTGTCCCACCAACAAGTCCTATTGATATCACAGACCAGGTTGAGGTCGCACATATGGGTTGCTCTAGTGGAACTTGACTTGTGAATATGCAGCAGTCCCATCAAGGTGGGGTCTGAGATTGCTTTGTATGACATACAGAGGCCACCTCTGAGGAGTTTGTATGAAATTGAGTAGAGGGACAGGGTTTTAGCCTGTCTGTGTAGGGTAGATGTTTGAGGCCCTGGATTCTCCTGGTGAGGAACCTCTGTGGTCTCTCCAGCTGCTGCATGCACTTTGCAAGGTACATGCTGAAGGGGGGCATTGTACTCAATAATTGGCCTTATAAGGGAAGAATACAGGGATGTTATGACCTCTTTGTTCCTGGATGAGATACCCTTACTTATGAGGTGGGCCATGTAGAAACCTTTCTGTACAACAGAAGCAACATGGTGGTCAAAAGTCAGGTTGCTATCAACCTGGGTGCCCAAATCCCTCACTACTGATTGTGTACTTAGGGCATTGTTATTAATGTGACAATATGTGGGGACATCACTCTCCCCAAATGGGATGATGATGCATTTTTTGGCATTCAAATTGAGGCCATTTTTCTGGCACCAGTCATTTGTTTGGGTGAGACCCTCTTGGAGGACGTCCACATCATTTGGGGAATTGATGACAGTGCTTAGCTTGCAGTCATCTGCAAATTTGGTCAGCTATAGCCCACTGGTTTTGGCCTGTACCTCAGAGAAGTATATCTCAAATAACAGAGGCCCCAAGACCGATCCCTGGGGTATGCCACTCATTATGGGTCTACTGCTTGAGGTACTTTTTTTTGATTAGGTGGGTTCTATCAGTGAGTCAGTTTGCTACCCATCTGGTAACATATGGATTGATGCCTAGTTGAGAGAGTTTATCTACTATGCTCAAGTGGGGAATACTGTCGAAGACTTTGGCTAGGTCAAGGTAGGCATTGTGCACCATCTTCCATGGCTCATCCATGGCTTTGGTCACTGTCTCAAAGACATTGATCAGATTTAACAGACATGACCTCCACTTGACAAAGCCAAACTGTGTGGGGTCGAGTGTTTGGAGGTTGCCAGTGTCCCTGTTAATGAGGTCCATGATAATCATTTCCATGGCCTTGCAGATCAAGCTAGTTAGGCTGATGGGTCTATAATTTCCTGAATTGGTGGACTTTGTGAAAAGGGATGACAGTGGCACTCCTCCACTCGGCTGGGACAAAGCTGGTACACAGGCTTTGGTTGAATAGCGTGCCTAATGGTGCTGCAAGTTCATGCTTGAGTTCATGTAGGATGCTGCCTGGGATGTTATCAGGTCCCATGGAGGCTGTATTATTTTGCCTTTGAAAGGGCAGTGATGACATGTTCCCTAGAGATAAGGGATGGGGGACAGGTACTGGGGATGTCCTGATTTACTGATGGGGGGACAGAGGGGAGAAGTTTTTGCTGAATCTGTCAGCCAGTAGATTGGGTATATCTACAGCATTTTGTATGTGGTGTCCTTGACCACCAGTTCTGAACAGATCTGGGTGCTTCTTTAGAGATTGCAGACATATGTGAAGAAGGCCTTATGATTGTCTCTAGTAGATGTGGCCAATTTGGACTCGAAGCTGGTTTTAGAGGATTTCACTAGTGCTCTTATTTGCTTGTTCAGGCTAAGGAGAGATTGCTTGCAATTGGGCACCTGGTTCTTCTTGGTCCTGGACAGCAAAGTTTATTTATTGCAGATGTCCACCAGACAGGTTTACTCTTCCTTGCAGAGGATGATTTTGTCCCGTCAGGTATTCCTGATTCCATGCATCTATATTTTTGTGAAGCAGTGTTTTTTGATTTGATGGAATCACAGTCATAGACTTCAACCATAGGAAGAACTGTGTGCAGCTGTAAAGAAGGCTTTATGGGAATTGTGTGTGCTCTCCAAATGCTTCACCCGTACCTATACTGTACCAAACTTACAGTAGTTACACATCATAATCACTTGAAGTGTTTAAACAGAGTCAGTGAGCAAAGTATGAAGTGCCTTGACATTTCTGTGGTATTTTGTGTTTGAATGTTTGAGTTTCAGTGGTGAAAGCCATGAAAATATTTTATCTTATTTCATAAGAACTGATATAAAAATATTACGCAGAACCTGTATCTTTGCAAAAAGTCACTGAAGCTGTTTTTAGTGGCCATGCAGTTTGTACAGCATACCTGGGTATGGCCCAACCTTAGACACTATTATCCATTCTGGAATTGTAAATAACTTTAAGGATTAAATACAAACCTTTATGTTGTTAAAATGGATAACATACATGTTGAAAGATGTTCTGTAGTTAAAACAGCAGGTGCCAGCTGGGAAATCAAAAATGTGACTAGTGGTTCTCTTTAGGTTTCAGTACTGACACACCTGCTGTTCAACACCTTCCACTGAGGTCTTGAAACCATTAACCCAAAGGTATGGCCCGATACATTTGCTGACCACTGCAAACTGGCTTTGTCTTTTGCTCAGTATTTAGTACTGTGTTACTACAGCAGGGGGTAAAGCATCCAGATCAGTGTTGAAATAAAATAGATGGGCTTAAATTAAGCATTGTAACCACTGGTAAATAAATCTTGACAGCAGCTTACACTATAGATAACACCCCACTCCTGACTAAAACTGTTTTCAGTGATCCCAGCACCTTTGTAGACATCCCCCTATCTTCTGAAAACCACATAACAACAGTAGAAAGAAAACCCTACTATCTAACCCAATTAATAACTAAAAGGTGTCTTATCCAGATGAAAAAAGTTATCATCCCTCTGTACTCTGCCCTGATCAAACCAATTATGGAATATAATAATACCCCTTTATTTATGCATCTATTGAAACACATCATAAAGCTATAAGCACGTTATATATTCCTCACCAGTCTACCAATTAAAGACTCTAAGCTACCAAGACAATTTTGATGCTCTGTTCCTAAGTGTGTATCTTGCCTGACTCCTGCACAGTGAATTAATGATTAACAATTTGTGCTAATGACCAGCCTTCATTGCTCTCAATCACCAGCACAAAACAAATTACCCCACAAACATTCAGATTGAATGACGACTCTCCATTAACAAATAAATAAGACATTCTGGAAGGGCTGATTTGTTACTCAGTGCTTCTCCCATCTTTAGGATTTCTGATGCATAGAAAAAAGAATGATACCCTCACTTCTCTTAAGGCAAACCCCAACAAGCATACATATATCAATACATTTATCACAGGGCTGACTTGTTTTGCTGTACAGAAGGGAAGAGGTGCCTTATGATGGTAGTTATCGGCAGGGTGAGTTTGGTTTATGTATTGAAACTGTATAAATCTTGGAAGCTGTTAGAATTAAAACTAAATCTGCTTCTCAATTGTGCATATATTTGAGGAACCCATACCTTAATTGGACAGTTATTTGGTGGACTCAGCCATCAACCCCCCCAAAAAACAAAGAATAATGTCATCCAAATTTTAAATCCAGACAGGAAGAACTGCATTGGATCCTTATAGACAGAAAAAAGGCAGCTGCAAGAAGAGATAAAGCCATACTTCTAGACTGTACACATGAACTGCATTATTGAAACAGAGCTCAAGCCGGATTCTATTTGTCTGTAGAAGTATGAAATTGCTGTTTGGACTTACAAGTCAGAGGAAGAAAGATATGTAATATTTCTCTTTAGCTATTGTTAATGGCAGATGGTTTTAAGCTTTTAGAAATTTTTATTTATGCCATTTGTGTTTTTTTTTGCAAAAGTTTAAAGATTAAACATGCTTGTATATTTGATTTTAAAAAGTATACTGATCAATTGTATTTTTCAGGTAAACAGCTTTCTATGCACATTTAAGTGCTTGTGCTTGGTGATTAATTAATTACTAGTTTAAGGTATGTACAAAGGAATGTTGCAATAACTGCCGTCTTTAGTTTTTTGAATATACTGCTACCATACAAATATTTAATGGTTGCCTTATTTTAATAGCAAGCAGTAACTGTGTTTTTGTAAGCTAGAGAACCACTCTATTTTGGCCTTGTCTTATGAGCCTGTCTTACCCTGTAGTTTACATAATTTAATGGTTCCACTATTTCAAATTGACCCTTCCATTTAGATGAACACCTTTTTCCCCTCTGGAGGCATACAAAACTATCACTTGGTGCTCAACCTTCTGTAGACCTTGCATTGCTGAGTAACCTGAGATCTTTCCATGTGTTCATGTATTATGGGCATCACCATTTTTAGCCAACCTTGTAGGCTGATAATAATGTTCTACAAAATTTTTAAGTAAGGTTCTGTTATTTCCAAATTTCTCTGGCAACATTTAACAGTCAATGACGATACCTGTCATATAATAATAATAATAATAATAATAATAATAATAATAATAATTCAAAAGTACTTAACTATTTTAAGGGTTGTGCTTTTTTTTCAAATGTGGATTTTTTCCCATTTTTCTCAATAACTTTTTTTGGTATTTACGTATTATCACAACCAGATTGCGAAGTGGCAGATTTTCTTATGCTTGTGTCACAGTGGGTATGTGGCAGGAAAATGAGAGAGGGGCAAATTTTCTGCTTGTGGGTGACATGCCTCATTACTTCTTTGAACTCTGCAGTAGTACACTGGATTAGAAATCATGCATTTCTCTTTGCAACCTTAGCAAAGGGAAGTTACACAGTAATATTTCGTCTACGTTTTCATGGCCAGTAATCATGAAAAGCCAAGGTGCCTGGAAGGAATACTGAGCAATGGGCTGGTAATTCCTCAGGGAAAGCAGTCATTCTCCCCAGCAGAACTCCTGTGTCAGGCCTGTTACACTTTATCCCGCTTCACAGACAGACTGCTTTTTATCTGAACTTGTTGACTCCGATCACCCAGTTACAATATAAACAACAGGGGCTGTAAATTGTAAAAGATTCCCAGAAATCTCTCCCAAATGTAACAAATAGGCATTCAGGTCTCGCCATGTACAGGGCTTTGAAATGGGCCGGTAGTATTGTTGGGAATGTGATGAGTTTCATCCGTCTTAACATTACCGTCGTCTGTGTTGCGACACTCATCTGTATAGCTCGGTAAGGGATACTCACCAGGAAGAGGAAATGTGGTGTTATTCATCTTCCTATATAAAAAAATATCTGACCAAATACTTGTTAACAGTTTACACACCCCTTGGAAAGTAACCGCATACCGTTTTGCGAAAACATTACAAGTCATGCTACTTTGCGATCTGGTTGCGATAATACATAAGTATCCTTTTCCCTTTTTTTCAGCATGGATTGCAATACTTAGTTAAAACATTCTGTTAACCCATCTGTATGGGGATTTTACACTGAGGTTTCTAATTGCTTTTCCTGAAACCATAGGAACATCTGGTGCATTATTCTGGGTATAAATGAAGGCTCATGATCAGTCAACATTTCCTTAGGCATCCCTGCTATGAAAATTATAAGACTAACTCCCTTTCTATAGATTTAGCATTAAACTTACATAAGTGAATAGCCTCATTAAACTTGGTTGAATAGTCCAATATAACCAAGATGTATTGAAATTTGATTTTGGATTTTACCAATGGACCAAAACTGTCCATAGCAATAGACTCACTTGACACCTCTGTGATAGACAGTAGAATCAAATGATTGTTAACATCTAGATGAAAGGCTGAATTCAGACAATCAGGGCACCCAACTTAGAAGTTCTCACATTCTTTCATTATTTATAGTCAGTAAATCTTTGTTAGGATCTATGCTTTTGTAGTCTTGCCCAATTTTAGGTGACCTCCTAGTATGTGAGTATGTGACTACGAACTAACCTCTTCACTAGATTTTCTGAAAGGTTTAGGTACTAAAAGTTAATTTACTACATCCCCTTTCCTTATTAATTCTGTACAATAAATCATTTTATAACTTGAAGTATAAGTAAGAAGTGATCATATTTTGTTCAACCTATTCCCCAACAGCTATATTCTTCCTTGGTCTGCTCAAAGTGTATTCTTCCAATATGCCTCTTTACATTGATGTTAGCCATCTCTAGAGTTTCTTCAGGGTCACCCTGTTGTGGGGTAGAATACTCTGCATCCTCTTATATCGACACAGGCACTAGGGTTTCAGTGCTTAATTCTTCTCCTAAGAAAAGCACCTTTTACCAATACTCTATAGTGTCAGTTACTATTTCTACTTTAGTTTTTTTCTAGTTCCTTTCCTTTATGCAACTGAAAAATAGAACTTTCCTTCTTCTGTTTAAAGTTTATGTATTTTGTCTTAAGATTAATACCTTAAAGGCTCTGTTCAAGGTTACATTTGCCCTCTTCTTTTGTCTTTCTTTTTCATGTTGTTCCCCCTCTTCCTTTTCTCAGTTTCGTCTGTTTTTCTAGGTTGCTCACCCACTGCAGGGGGTATCTCAGAAAAACATTTTCTTCAATTATGTTTTCTTACTTACAAATACCTGTTAGAATTGTCCCTTATTTAAGGTTTCTGTCATATACTGACAGGAATGTGTTTAGAACTCAGAAAAATGCTGCTTCTTATTCTTTAACTATACTAAAGAAATATTTCTTATTAACACATTATCCTTTTTAACAATCCCCTTAGAATTCTCCATTTTTTGGCTTTCTTATTTAGCTTAGCAGAAAGTTTCAGGTAGTACAGTTTTCACACTTCCTAACTTCATTGTCTTAAATACATCCTTTGAATGAGTGTTTTTTTCTATGCAGTTTTGCTGGTAGTTTTTACTCCCTGCTCTGCAACTTTTGCAGGTTGCAATGACTCAAAATCTCTGTAACACTTTCAAACTGTAATATTTTATTGTGTGACTCCTTTCCTTCTACTTGTTTTGCTCTTGCAGGCTGTTCCCTATAAGTACACGCTGACATATCTCTTAAATGATGTAATTTCTACCTTTGCCAAATGTCTGTACCTTTAGATTTTCTAACACTACTTGCATCTTTGTTGGATTTATAACCTCTTATGAATGTGTCTGATAGTTGCCCCAAACAAGTTTTTCCAGGCTAGACTCCACATTGATAAGGTGGCCTAACAAAAGGATTACCTTCTTTTTATTGCCTCCTCAAATCATTAAAATAGGGAAAAGTCTTCCTATGTTATTATATTGTGTGTTAAACTAGAGATTATAGCAGTATAGGAAGCATTTGAATAGTACGACAGACTTCTTAAAATTTTCTATGCGTTATTCCTCCAATAAAAAATAATTTTTGGATGTTAACATCAAATTTGAAGGATCTGAGTTACAAATATCTACTTTTAAAAAAGATGTACAGAGAAATAAATATCTGCATAGAAAAAGTATGCATCCCTCGCACATCTTTAAAGGGATTGTTAAGGCACAGGTAACACGTATGAGTAGGCTCAGCACTAATGATTTAGAATGTATAAAACAAATTGATAAAACCGTGCAAGCATTCACTGAAAGGGGTTATGAAAAACTGGTCTACTACAATAAACTGACAGTACACAACACTGACACCCACAACACTGACACCAAAAGAACAAAACCGCAAAAACATGAAAGTTCACATGCCCGACAAACCACAGTCCCGACAGTTAACAAAACAAAAAGTTCACTGTTCCACACAACACAAGCACACCATCAACCTAAAAACCTATACTACACCTTACACACAACTATCTATGCACTAACCTTAACCCAAACCCTAACCCTAAGGTCGCACACTTACCTTACCCGCACCCTAACCCTAACTCACTTAATCCGCCCCTAACCCTCAAGTCCCTCACTATCGCACACTTACCTTACATGCACCCTAACCCTAAATCCCTCACTATCACACACACATCTTACACGCACCCTAACCCTAAATCCCTCACTATCACACACACCTTACCCGCACCCTAACCCTAAATCCCTCACTATCGCACACTTACCTTACATGCACCCTAACCCTAAATCCCTCACTATCGCACATACACCTTACACGCACCCTAACCCTAAATCCCTCACTATTGCACACTTACCTTGCACGCACCCTAACCCTAAATCCCTCACTATCGCACACTTACCGAGTCATGCTCACACGTTTCCCATGTCAATGTTTTCGCTGTCGGGATTACGAGTTATCGGTTATCTGCTCCGTCGGTCTCCTGGCGTCAGTGATGTGATTGTCGATCTTCCGAGATTTCGGTCTAACGTAGGGAACCCATGAAAAACATATGTTAGTTAGTGTTAAAATGACGTATTGGAGACAAGGCATTCATTAACTAGACTGTACTTTAATGATGCACCTAGTGAACCTGTTAGAACAGTGAATACAGACCAACAAAGTAGTGTTTGATACATAACTACATATAGTAGATGCAGCTATAGGATTAAAAATGTTATATCTGATTACTGGGAAATAATTAGAACTTTACCCGAGCCATGTAGAGTCATTAAGGAAACACCAACATTTACATATCGAAATTGTTCTAATTTGAAAAATAGGCTATGTTATAAAGATATGCAGGATAACACGGCTAAGAGTAAGACTATAAAGCAAGGTACCTTTGCATGTTTCAGTTGTTGTTGCACATATATTGAGAAGAATAATGTCATTATTGAATGTTTGCTGCTCTGGTTTTATTGGCTGTGTAACTAATTCTCACAATTTTAAAGAAACGCTTACTGAGTTGATGTTATTAGCACTGAGGAAGAGTATTTGATACCTGAAAGCTCTGTATGTTATTTCGTGGATTTTTCCTGGATTGTTATTAAATTGTTTTAAACTGTCCTACGTAAGTGTCAGTGGCTTTGTTCTGACATTTCCCTACAGTTCTCATCTACTTAGTATCTTGGTCACACTCTGAGATGATGCTGAATTAATCCTGCTCCGTCCTTGGCAGATAAGAGGTTTATTTTATTATTTAGCACTTCATTTAATTGTTTTGGAGAGCTATTGCTTTATTTTTGCTTTATTTGTTGATTTTACACTTTAAATCATTTTAAAGGTCCCTAATACTTGAAATTTTCTTGTCTAAGTAATTTGTTTAAAGTTGTTTTGTGGTAGCATTACACTTTCAAGAAATCTTTTTTGTGTTTTTACATTATAAGACTTGGCTAGCCCATCTAGTGGCAGTAGGTGGTAGCCTGGTATTCTTGAGATGGAAATTCATAAAATGTTGTAATTGTAATTGTTTTATTGGCTAGAGGACTTAGAAGCCAGTTACCTGTGTTTTAAGTGTCTATATAAATTTGGAGAGCTTGCACACCACTGCCCAGCATGCAGCTGTGGTTAGTACTGTCCCGAATAGACACAGGCACCTAGAACTGCTATGCTCTCTGAGTATCATAGAGCAACTAGTTTGCCTGTTGAAGAGCAATGTCCCTTGATCTGAATAGCATAGAGCAACTAGTTAGCCTGTTGAGGAGCACCGCCCCTTGATCTGAGTAGCATAGAGCAACTAGTTAGCCTGTTGAGGAGCACCGCCCCTTGATCTGAGTAGCATAGAGCAACTAGTTTGCCTGTTGAGGAGCACCGCCCCTTGATCTGAGTAGCATAGAGCAACTAGTTTGCCTGTTGAGGAGCACTGCCCCTTGAATTTACTATTATATAGCCAATTCTAGTCTCTAGTCCAAAAGGCATCCATAGTCAGCCCATTATTAACCCCACATGCACTGCACCCTTGTAGTTCACCCGATAAAGGACTTGACTTCATGGATATGCAACTTTCCAATTTCTCTGCAGGAATTGTGGTGGATATGGGTATCATGAGACAGTGTAACAATTGTATAATGTTCACTGACAACCATTTAGTTCTCAAAGAAACAAATGCAGTATGTGACAGATGTATATACACAATGTCTCTGGAGGCAAAACTCTAGTGTACAAACTCATAATAATAATCTGGTTATCAGAAACACACATGCTACACCCATCACACATAGTATGCACCCCACATGTAGGCCTACATATGGTGAGATATGTAAATGCAATCCACACAAACTCCAAAGACCTCCAAAACATTTCACCTGCAAAAAGTAACCTTAGCAAACCCCAAAACAATTAACAGAAATAGCACCTAACTATGCACATACAGACACACCCAGTGGAGCCTAAACTACAATGCCCTTAAGGCAAACCAATACACTACCCAGAGCTCTAGTCACAGAGGACGCCATTATATGACACATTGGTGCCCCACTCACCAGCTGAATAAAATAACAGTCAGTTGCCTATCAGGGGTCACTGCACCACAAGTACCAGTATGATTCAGTCATAGTCCATGCAGGAGTAAATAACATGAGACTTGCCTCCCTGAACTATATAAATAGACACATTATGGAGCTCCTGGACTATGTGTCACAGACTGATATATACCTAACAATGAGCAGCATTTAACCTTCACCAGGGCTGATAACACAATACAAATAGAAGATGACTGACTCTAGTAATTGGCTTAGTTTTTGGTGTCATCTACCGGGGTACAGTATTTGTCAGCATGGGAGAAAATAGTTAACAAACCATATTGCTTAGCCAAAGATGGTCTGCACCTGTCCCCTCTAGGGTTTTGAATATTGACTAAGGCATTGTACTCACCCAAAGAGCCTTTTTAGGCAAAGCCAAATTAACAAGCCTTCCAATATAGAAAATTAGCCCAAGGAAATCTAAATTTCTTACTGCTCCATGTCAGAAGTCTAAACAAGAAGCTCCACTCCCTCCAAGCTTGCCTCACCTTGGAGAATGCAGACATCTGGGAAGTTAGTGAAAATGGTTTAAAGCCACAGAGAGTATCCCTGTAATGCAAGGCTTCATTGCCTTCCACACAGTTAGACCAGCAAATGCTCATTTAGGGACTACAGGTGGAGGTGTCTGTCAACATCAATAACTAGCATATCTCTGTTGGTTAAGCAGGATGATAAACTAGAGTTCCTGCACATCCAGATTACCATAAACAAACTTGTATACCATATCTGAGTCTATATTAATTTGCCAAAATCACATTGCAGTGAACACCTGATCATCAACCCTCATACAGTGCAATTCATTTCAGCAATTCAGTGAATTTACTGAGCGTAAGGAAATACGTGCCCTACAGCACAATTTTGCCTTTTCTCCACTGTAGTGCAAGTTAGTATATATAGTTAGGGGGGTGTGGGAGGCACAGCCCCCCACTTGGGTGGGTTCCATTTGCTTGGATGTTGGTTTGTTGTGCTGTAGAACAAGTATTTCCTTGCCCTTAGTAAATTCAGTGACTCGCTGAAATGATTTTTGCTGAATTAGGATCGATGATTAGGTGTTCGATGCAATGCGATTTTGGCAAACTAATATAAATCCCCATGTCCTTGGAAGTTACAGGTCACCCTCTGTTTTCCATGAAACCCATAGCACATGCTTACATCTTTTGGAGGCACTCACCATTCAACAAATTCCTTAGTCATGGGGACATTAATTATCCCTCTTTAAACTGGGAATCCTACATGACCTCAAATTTGCAGGTGCAGAGATTTCTTGATTTTATAAACACAAACACCCTGGACCAGTTAGTACATACACCTATTAGAAGTACAAACATAATGTACCTGGTACTCGCAAATATGGAAGAACGCTGCACTTCCCCCAGTGTCATGTCCTCGCTTGTAAGGTCAGACCACAAAGCAGTCTCTTTTGAAATAAGAATCAGTTCTGTAACACTAGCAGACCCTGTAACAGTTCAAAACTACTTCAAGGCAAGCTACCATTTATTAAGTAATGTTGTTGTCTTTCGGCTTTTCCCAGTTAGGGGTTGCCACAGCGGAGCTCCGGCCCGCTAATGATTGGCAGTAGATTTTGACGAACGCCGAGGTGCCAGCTCGACGTTCAACCTTTAACGAAGGCACACCCATTTACGCATGTCTTTCAAATGCCTGGCCAACCGCGGGGAGGACATGCAGATTCCACACAGAAGGCACTCCCCGCACTCCAGCCGAGAATCGAACGGTAGAACCTCTTGCTGTGTGGCAACAATGCTAGCGCTGCACCACCACGGCTACCATTTATTAAGTAATAATGTGTCATGTGTCAAAATTTGAAGTCCCTTCAAACCCATATAACACGCCTATGTGGGATTATTCACAGAAGGTCTTTACATCCATGTCAATGATTACATAGAGGTTGCTGTGCCTTCCAGAAGTAAGCCCAAAACTAACTGAAAAAACAAACCACCATGGTGGAATCTAAAATCAAACACGTTGTACAACAAAAGAAAAAAGGCATAGCTAAAAGTAGGAAGTGTAACACCAAAAAAAGATAAAAACTCTCATTTTATTTTATTATTTATTTTATTTTATTTTATTTTACATTTGTTAACTGGGAAAGTCCCTCTACACATGTGTCCTTTTTCAGTGGAGGCCCGGGGAGAAAAGCTCCAATATCAAATAGTACAAAGTTTTTAGTACAAGAGTATAGTTGACACATATTAAAAAACATTAATTTGCTATATTTTTCTAATACATCAATACATTTTCTAACACAGAGTAGGTAATTATAATAAGACTATTTACAAGAGTAATGGTTCAAAGGAGTGAAAAAAACAATAGGAATTATAGCAATAATACTTGATACATTCTGAAGGGTTGTACTTAATTTCAGTAAGTAGAGTTTTAAAACCAAGATATGTCAGTGGGATTGAACATTGGTAGTAGACAGAGAATAAGTTTGATATAAGAATCAGTAAGGTGTTTGTTGAGTGGGTTCAATGTTTGAGGGGATGGTATAGTATAGGAGGTTAGGAGGGGGTTTAGTAGGTCTAGCCTAGGCTGTGTCAGGAGCAGAGCCAGAAGTTTGTAAGGTGGGTTTTTAGGAGTCATCAAAGTGAATAGACAACTAGGAGGACTAATTAACTCACTCAGGCCTATAACTTCTTTTTTGTATTCTTCTGCTTCACACCCATACCCCCTTATGGTGTCCAGAACTTCTTTGGGCCTGGCTTCATTAAGTAAGTGACTTACCAGCTAGTAACAGACAGTATTAGAAAGGACAAGGAGCTATTAACAAAATTATACTATGATTGTTAGTCTAGGATGTCCTGCAGTGGAGAAATTAATCTTTGTTTACCACTTACTGTTCGCATTTTGATACTTATGTTCATATTTTCATAACTGAGAGACCTACATTTTATTGAGATGTATGGTATGAAGCCCCATGTGGGAGACAAGACAGTCTATGTGTACTTAATACTTCAAAAAAGAAGTGACTAACAAACTGTTTGATGACATTAGCCAAACCCTGAGATTTTGTTGAATTCAACTGTCTTTCATACTTGCACTGTAAGCTGCACAACTTGAGAGATATCCAGTATTACTTGTATTACTAATTATACAATTAAATGTATGTTTTCATATTTCTGTAAATATCTCAATAAACTTGCACTTACAGAGAAATTCCTTGCGTCATATGAAAGCTTATGTCTGCTTAACAAAAATGTTCTAACAATATACATCTAGGTTGTATGGTTATTAAGGTATAAAAAAATTTGTGAAAGTTTAGAAAAATAATTTGAGGTTTCCATGTGTTATAATGTATTGCATTATTTATGGAAAAGACTATGAATGCACTGACTATTATCACTGTAAAGAATGCTTGTTACTGATAGCATGTCTATTTGTACAGTTTTAATAGATTTTATTGTTCAAAAATGTTTATTTTCTTTAATTTATTTTATTTTACATTTGTTGACTGGGCTAGTCTAACTGGATATATGTCCATTTTCAGTAGAGGCCCGAGGAGAAAAGCTCAAAGCATAGGCAGTGACATATCATATATTACATGCAAATAACGAACAGAATATAATACTCTTTTATAAAGTACTAAGAAGGAAATCTTGTTAAATACTAGTTAGAGGTTAGGTTACTGGTTAACCCAGGTAAATGTAATAGAACAACAAAGCAGAGAAGTCTAGGGAGAGTGAGATGGGGAGTGAGATATTAGTCGGGGTTAGAGCATGGACATAGCCAGTGTGTATTAAGGTATTCTTTAACGTATTTTTTGAAAAGCAGTGTGGAAGAAAGAGATGTGAGTTCCCTTGGAAGCAGGTTCCAGGTTTTTCCCACTGTGTTAGCGAATAGTGAGTCCCCTGCCTGGTTGTTTGATTTACTAGTGGAAACTAGAAGCTTATTAGCTGAGTGTAGTGTTGGCAGATTTTTATATGGGGTAATCAGATTAGTGAGGATTGGGGTATTCTTGGGGTGGTAAAGGATCTTTTGGATGATGGTGTATTGTTGATAAAGTAGGTGGTTCTGCAGTTCTAACCATCCTAGTTGTTTGAGGTTGTGACAGTGGTGGGTTCTGAAAGGGGTACCAGTGGCAAATCTTGCAATGTTGTTATAGCTGGTTGCAAGTTAGCTAAGGTTGCTTTTAGATTGGTATAAATGGCAGAAACATAGAACAGGGTAGAGATAAGATGGGTCTGGGCAATAGTAGTTCTAGCTTCCGGTGTAAGGAAGGGTTTGATTCTATAAAGGGAGCCTACTTTTCTGTTGACAGATTTTATAGTAGTATTAATATGATCATCATAGCTAAGGTTGTGGTTTATTGTAATTCCTAGGAGTCGGGTTGTAGTGTCTGGAGCTATGCTAGTTCCATTGTTGGAGGTTACTGTGAAGTGAAATTGTGGTGACTTTTGGGTAGGACCACACAATAAACCAAAAATGGAAAAACACCACACTGGAGGCAAAAGTAATGTAGTAAGCGCTTTCATTTACTAGAATAAGTAAACTTCTTCAGACAATTTCACAACAGAAATCAATGTCCTTAAATACAATAAAAATAATGACATAATTTCCTTCACAAACCACCCAACCTCAATTTAAAGCACCAAGTCATTTTCCTTAAAAAATTCTTATAACCTAAAGAATTGTCAAGTTCAAAATAGACATTGGGCAGGATTCACGAAGGCTTGCACAGAGTCTAAGAGCAGTGTAAGACTCCATGCAGCCTTCGCGATCCAGGAACAGCCCTAAAGTCCGTGTAAGAGACCAGCTAAAACGTCTCTTACATGGAGTGGGCGTGCATATGCTAATCACCTCACTTGCAGCCCAAAGGCATGCAGATGAGGTAGATTAGCGATCCACGAAGCCCAAACCAGCCCGTGTAAGAGCCGTTTTAGCTGCAGAAATGTACTCAGTTGACAACTGAGTACGTTTCTGCAAAAACCACAACGGAGGCATGTCAGCTCCAAATAAAGGGTGCATATGTGTCAGGCAACATGCCAATGGCCAAATATGTGGCCATTGGCAAGGTACCCCGATGCAAATATGAGAAATAAATATTTTTTTCGCGATCGCCGGTGTTTAAACCAGCACAGCCCAGCAAATGGGCTGCGCTGTATAAAACATAAAAATGAAGGTTATAAACCCACAAATGTGGGTTTTATGCAATACATGGATTTACAATGCAGGGACCAGCAGACCAAAAACAACATGGCCACCGTTTAGTGGTTGCTAAGGGGGGAAGCTGAGTCTAAGACATGTAACTAAGCATTAGTAGGCAATCTGATGCAAATGAGTGTTAGGATACTGAATTCCACTGTCACATAGCAAATGAGCACCTTCTGAGTAGTGTAAGAGTTACATAAGGGGGAGGAACAGAGTAGGAGATAGGTGACATCACAGGGGGGAATGGCAGAAAGAAATGCAGTTCATTGGAGGTCAGTGTTACATGACAGATGTCAGACACATATCATGGAAAGAGGAGTGCCAGAACATAAGCATGGGAAAGTCAAGAAATGGAAGGTGTACACTGTTGCCTACACCAAAGTTTCTTGCTGGGCGTGCATGCGCACGTGTGTGCACCATGAAGCGCGAGTAGGACAGTGTGCGCGTGTAAGGCAGAGTGAGCATGTGGGAGTATGTTGGCAGACTTGTAACACTGTTTGCGCTGGTGTGCACGTGTTTTAACCCAAATAAGCAGATTCTGAACCATGTAAGCCTGTGTGCACGCATGTAAGCCACTGTGAGCGTGTTTCTGCTGGTATGCACATTGCTCCCCCCTGAGGAAACAGAAAGGAAAAAGGAAGCAACAGAATTAGTAGGAAGTTTTCAGGGAATACTGCTGGAGCTAGCAGGTGAAAACAATTAGAAGAAGGCAATTACACAGGCAGAATAGTAGCTCAGCCAAGCACTTAAAACTCTGCAAACAGCAGTGCAAGATGTTTCTCTCAAGAGACACTGCAAGACAGGAGTAAGCTTATTAGAAGTGAAAACTGAAAAAGCTGAACTCAGAGCAGAAATGCTAGGGGATGCCATAGCTGTCATAAGGAGACATAGGCGACTTGCTGAGGGTGGTGACAATGCAGATGGTGCCAGACAACCCACAGTGAGGTGACGGAGAAGAGTGTACAGGCCCAGGGTCACCTACCACAGGTTACATGAGCTGGAGATAGTAGAGTGCTATAGAGTGGACAGAGACCTCCTGCAGCAAATTGTTCAGTTGTGCAGGCCACGCCTCACACACAGAACCAACAGAGGGGAACCCATCCCAGTGGAAACCAAGGTATGTGTTGGCCTAAGAATACTAGCAACAGGTACCTTCCAGAGACCAGCTGGTGATATGATGGGGATATCACAGGCATCAACCTCCAGGGTACTGCACCAGTTCCTGGATGCCATGTCAGCACATGTCGGTGATCATATATATTTCCCCAATGCCCATGAGGTATTGGCCAGCAATATGTGTCTCTTCCAGCAAATAGTGGAATACCCTGAGGTAGTGGGTGCAATAGACTGCACGCACATACGCATCAAAGCACCAGCCGGTGAGCGGGGTAGGGCCTACATTAACCGCAAGGGCTTTCCCTCCATCAACTGCCAGGTCATGTGTGATGCCCAGGGCATAATAATGAATGTGTGTGCTGGCTGCCCTGGGAGCTACCATGATTCCCATATCTGGCATTTGACGCAGCTGTACCAGACATTTTCCAATGGGGACATCCCACATGGACACCTAGTAGGGGATGCAGGTTATACACTGGAGCCATGGCTGATGACAGCCATCAGAAACGCACACCACCTGAACAGGAACGCCATAATGAGGCACACGCACAAACACGTAATGTAATAGAGTGTGTGATTGGGCTGCTCAAGTCATGGTTCCGGTGTCTGGACACATCTGGTGGAGCCTTGCAGTACTCACCAACTACATGTACCCAAATTGTCATGGTATGTGCTATGCTACATAATATGATCTTGCGAAAACAGCTGCAACAGGACCAGCATAGGGCCGGGCCAAACAGCCCCCCACCATTGCCAAGGCCATCACAGGCAGAGCGTGACTCAGAGGAGGAACAACCTCAGTCTGCCCCAGTAGGCAGAAGGAGGCGTGCCCAGTATGCCCTGGCCTTGGCAAAGAGGCAACGCATAGCACATACACTGGCTCAGTAGGAACCCTGGGAATGATACCTCTCTCTGACTCACTCATATAATAACAGGGATGCCTAAAATGACATAACCTGCTCACAGACATGTACAGGGAGTGTAGTATGTGCATCCGACAGAGGCAGCCCTGCAGCACCACCTGAGGCATGAATGCCATGTGTTAAGCAATGTAACACCATGTAGTATATGCACACTTGATGACCCTGACTAACATCCTACCCTCACCAAGCATGATGCCACAATATGACAATGAGATGATCAATTGCAATAATTGGCTGAAGTATTGCAGTTAGTCAAAGGGGATCCAATGTGTGCCAGCCTGGGATGACATGCTGAGCATGACATGATGCTCCACCTGCTAGGACTGGTGTGCACCTATCAGTGCAGGCCGTATGGATACTGGCAAAGGCTGTTGTTACCCACAGCATGCCCTGAATAGGTAAGGCTCAAAACACAAACCTACCTCCATAGGTATCACAAGGGATAAGAACCTAGATGTAATGCTACCCAATGCCAGAAGTCTAAACAGCAAGATGCATGCAGTCTAAACTCACCCAGTATGGAGAATGTTGATATCTGTGCTGTAACAGAAAACTGAGTCAAGGCTCACAACAGCACCCTAACACTACCAGGTTACACCTCATACAGTGCTGTACAGCCTCAAAACATGGAACAAGCTACAAAAGGAGGGTGACTAGCAATAATTGTCAAGGATAACCACACCCCCATGTTGGTAACACAACAAGAAGCAGCATGGACTAGCCATGGTCAAGTAACAGTGGCTAAAACTGCCCTCCAGTTTATAGCCTGCTACAGACTACCATCCCAACACCAGGAACTGCACCTGGCCTATGTTGAAATACATATATATATCAATTCCTCCAAACCACATTATATTGGGTGACTGAAAATACCCAGACATAGACTGGGAGCATTATACTAGCTCCAACACTGTAGGACAAAAGTTCATAGAATCCATAAACCAAAATGCCCAGGAACAACGTACCACTCAAACAAGAGGGGTAAGCATACTGGATGTGATAATCAGCAACATGGGTACTGGATGGCAAGATGAGAAGTGTATCGCTCACTGGTAAGACCAGACTATAGAGTAATCACACTGGATATACACATCCTGACCACAGTCCCTGGCCAGAAAGCCACAGTGAAAAACATGTGTAAAGCGAAAGTTGCACTCCTCCAAACTGATGTGGAATCCATTAAAGGTTCTGTGCAGGTGCAAAATTTGGGCCACACCTCAGAACCTGTTATACAGGCATTCCATGAACACTGCCAGGAATGCTTGGATTATGCAATCCTAAATTAAAACAAGACCCAATGCCATACACACAGGCATCTTGCATGGTGGACTCCAGCCATTACCAAACCATGAAAGAGAATGAGGAAGCTACTACATGATAGAGCAAACATAAAAAGGGAAGTAATCACTGATCAGTAGTATGGCAATAAAATATGTCCACACATACAATCCACTAAGGCCAGCTACAACAAGTTGAATCTGTGAATCTTGAGGCAATGTTACACCTGCCCCAAGTACACAGACAACCCTCAACTTCCCCCAAGAAATACAAATATATGTGAGAGATGCAACCATTTATCCAAACTGGAGGCTGAGCTCCCTCAACTCAGTACTCCCATAACTAGTCAGGAGGAGAAGGTAACCACACACACCACAAACCCAGTCCCACATAGACCTATCACAACTGCAAACCAAAGACATAAACACAGAAAAACATTCCCAAAGGCCCAAATTACAAACACACCACACCAACAGAGGCCTCCAAAGCAGACACCCAATCAAACAACCTCCAAACATAGCACATGCAACACATAGTACACAAAGCTGGTGTGCCAAACAGTCACAGGCCAGAAGGAGAAACAACATGCCTGATACAGTTGTAATAGGTGACTCCATAGTGAGACATGCTGCTGTCCCGCACACCAGACTGATCAAGGGAAAGGGTACAGTAAGCCGCCTGTAGGCTGCTACAATATGCCGCATAACACAAGTATGCAGTCATAGTCCATGCTGGTGTGAATGATCTGAAATGTACCTCCCCGGACTACATGAAAAGAGACATAGATGAGCTCTCCGATTATGTAGTCCAGGCCGGTATGACACTGACCGTTTGCAGCATCCTACCCTCACCAAGAATGATGCCTCAGTACAAACACAGAATGATCAGCTTTAACAAGTGGCACAATTACTGGTGTCATTCCAAGGGGATCCAATGTCTGTCTGCTTGGGATGTCATGCTTGACAAGCCATGCTGCTGTTCCAGGGATGGCTTGCACCTGTTACCCCTGGGCGTCTGGATATTGGATAAGGCTTTTGCCACCTCCATAGAGCCTTTCGTAGGCAAGGCTGAAAAGACTAACCCACCACCCTAGAAAACAGAAGTGGAAAGAAACATAAGGGTAATGCTGACCAATGCCAGATGTGTAAACCTCAATATACATGCTCCCGAGGCCCTCCCCAGTATGGAGAACATTGATGTCTGTGCAGTGACAGAAACCTGCTGCAAGCCTCCTGACAGCACACCAGCACTACCAGGTTATACCACATATCATGTGTTATGGCCCCAAAACCTGGAACAAAACATAAAAGGAGGGTGAGTATCCATATTCAGCACAGACACCCATACATCCAGGTAAGTGACAATGCACAAGGCATTGGAGTCCACCCATGTGCAACTAACCATAGGCAAGACTGCTGTACAGTCTGTAGCATGCTACAGACCACACTATCACACACAGGTACCCCACCCAGCCATCCTGAAGACACTGGACCGTATGAATGTCCCACCAAATACCAAACAAGGTACGCACAAATTACCACATAGGTGGTAAAACATTATGTATGGAAGGAGTAATCAGGGACCTAGGGACACAAGTGGACAGTAACCTGTTATGTGACACTCACATTGCCAATGTGGCTAGGAAGACTGTCTATATTGGACACTGTATCATGAAAGGATTCACATCTACATCAACAGAGGTCATTGTGCCCCTATACTGTTCTCTTATCACACCCATAATCTAGTACAATGCCTCATTTGGGATGTACCTTACCTGACACCTGCAGCAGTTAGAAAGACCTCAAAGGTACCTCACCAAGAGGATAAAGGGTCTCAAATATATGTCATATGCTGCCTGGCTGTAGACACCCCAGCTGAATGCAGTCACATACTGCCTACACAGAGGCATTGTATGTCTGTTGTACAAGGCCATGTCCAACACAGGAGTAATGGACATGCTCCACCCCAGAAAACTCAAAGCCATTGGAGCTGTGAGAGTGAGAGATTTCAACCTCAACACATAATGAAATGGGATGTGCTGGAGGGACAGATACATAACTCAGAGGCTCCCCACACCCTGGAACAGAATCCCACTCCATGTTAGGCAGACCCCCTCACTGACACTCTTCAACAGGAATCTTGCCAAGTGGATGGATGATCGTAGATTTACACTGGGGGTCTTCACTGTGTCACATCCAGACAGAGGCACAGCAAAGTAAATCATAAATGGCCATAATATTCACATAGCAAGGGGTGGCGAAAGCCACACACACTCTGGCTAGGCTTACAAATGCCCTAGGGTGGATAGCCTAGTATGAACCTATGAACCTATGAAGATACAAATTGTACAGGACACTAAGGATAATCCCGAGGCTTCCTCAACTGATGGTAGGAACCGTGTTGGGAATTCACAGATACCCTCTGAATCACACAAATGTTACAAACAACATACCAAACACACACACATATTGCCAACATACATCCTGATGGGTGCAGTGCAAACCCCCGCCCCCAGAATGCAAAATATCTATCCCAGCAGACTGCTGGCCCCCTGACATTATGTCAGCCTTACTACAGGATATGTACCCAAAGAGCAGTGTACAACAACAGTGGTCATTCTCAACAAAGGTGTTGCCTGAATGGATACTGAAAACTACCACCCCAGAATCCTGAGAAGCTTGGTCTGCACAGCTATGGAAAGGATCAGCATGTACCGCAGACATAAAGATATTGGGGACCTACTGACACCGGTCCCTACCCAGTGTGGCTTTCTTAAGTGCAGATCCTGCCCCTAAACATGTTTGACTCATTTGAAACAGTCATTAAGGTCATTGATGAGGGCAATGTGGTCCACACAGCGTAGCTGGACTTTGCAAAGGCTTCCATACAATACCCTACGTCTTCATTATAGATATGCTCACCAGCTTAAATATAAACCCCTATGTCAGTAGAGGGGTTGCAAACCAGACCAAGGACAGAACGGACATGGTCAGACATGCTGCAGCCATGTCAGACTACAAACCAGATATAACTGGCATCCCACAATGCTTGGTCCTGGGACCTCCCTCGTTTGGTATATATGTCCCATAGGTACAGGCCAACATGGCAGGACTGTGTCTGAACATGTTTGCAGAGGACTACAAACTGCCCACCATATCTGACCCTCCAGCTGACACAAGCATCCCACAAAAGGGCCACATAGAAACAGACAACTGGTGCCATAGCCATGTCAGCAAGCTAATTGCAGAAAAGTGTATAGTCAACCCCCGTGGATATACAGTAAGTGCCCACCAATTACCACATAGTTGTTAACCCATTACGTACTTAACATGTAATGAGAGACCTGGGGACACAAGGTGATAGATATCCTGCATTGGACAAACATGTGGCTGTAGTGTTTACAGAAACATACCATATACCCACCTAATCATGAAGGTTGTCAGATCTAGATAAGGGGAGGTTATTGTGGCTCTGCAGTCATCCTTCATCAGCATTACAATTGACTACAATAGCCCCTGTGGGATGTACCTCAACAGACACCTCCATCAACTGTAAAGTCCCCAACAGTACCTCACCAGGAGTATCAAAGAGCTTGAACAGATGCCATGTGTTGCCTGATTAAACAAACTGCAGCTCCACACCCTGCCATACTGCCCACCTATAGGCAAGCTGTGCCTGATGTATAAAGCCATGTCCAAGCTGGAATCAATGAACATGCTGCTCCTTGTACAATTTGAATGGCAGTGAGCTATGCACATGAAGGATCTGAACCCCAGCACTGACATACATAGGACAAGCTGTACTGCATGATCCATAACACAGAAGCCACCCCCACCCATGAGTAAACTCCCAGTACAGGCTATCCATAGAGTCACTCATTGATTCTCCTCAAGAGGAATCGTGATGAGTGGATGGGAGATGGTAGGTTTACCCCGGGTATCACTGTTATGTCACAGGTAGATGGAGGCACAGTATACTAACCATGACATATGTCATGGCAAACTCCACTTACAATGTGTGTCGAAGGACAAAAACACTCTCCGACTAGCATTAGAAATGGCCTAGGGCACATCGCTAGTGTTTGCCAATGTACACCTATGTTGTGGAATACACTACCAATGTTGGACAAGCCTGGTTTAAGTAGTTCATATCTGAACATAATGCAACATGGTCAGATGTGCACAACTGGCCCCTAACCAGGCTGTTGTGCTCACTATGGAAATGTAAAGCAGTGATAGGACTAAAGCCCAGGATACTGTCCACCACAGTGAAAGTACTGAACCAGTATACTATACGGTACTACAGTGTTAGGTCAGTATGAAAGGATGTTGACAACTGTATGCAAAGTATCCCATGCAAACCCTGCAGGCACAGTATAATCCCTGTTGTGTTCACACACAAAGCAGTTGGACAGTAACTACACAACATGACACACAACACACAACCATAAACGGTAGATATTTGTTGAAGTTCACACTCATCCACAAATGTGGTGGGTTGCAGAGTTCAACATATGGAAAGCTCACACTGGGCATGCTCGCACACTTTGATAAATGAGACATATGTCAGACAACATGCCATGGGAAGGCTGAACTGGGCATGCTCACACACTTAGGCCAAATCTCAGTTTAGCAGTTGGCCACACATATCTGGTATTTGTACGTGTTAATCCAGGAACCAACCACATTACAGCAATCTGCCCAGTGCACACAGTTAAATGACTACCGAGACATACGTGATATAGTGGATCCCTCGCATATGCAAACATCTTCCACAGATACACAAGTTGTCCATACAAACAGGGAATGCTATGGCAATAAAGAGCTGCAAACAGTCTATCAGCAACAAATAATGTGCATCTGACAATTAAACATATGGGTGTAGAGGTCAACACTAGGCTGTTTGCCCTAGAGAATGACAGCTTAGCCAGAGTGTGCTTGGCATCTGCCTCCCCAGTACAGTAGGCTACTGTGCCACTGTAAAGTAGGTCACATAAGGCACCGTGTGAGGCTACTGTGCTGTGCCTCTGTCAAGCAGGGACACAGTGGAGATCCCAGGGTTTGAATTTGCTAAGACACATCCATGTTGTTGGTGTGTGCTGGAAGAGGGTTGCTGAGGACCTCTAACAGTGAGTGGGCATCAATAACAGACTGAGGGGAGCCTTATCTGCATTGTCTGGACAATTTCACTGTCAACACTGTGTCATGATGATTATGAGGGATTGAAGTGTCATGCCGGTACTGTTCAGAGATGTCCTCCCTCTGTGGGCTACTGCTCTGCAATGTATTAGCTCACTCTGTCTGTTGGACAGCTCATATATGGCTGGTGTACACCTGACAGGTGTCCTGTTGTGGAGCAGTCATGGGTATATTTGGGATAGCATGATCAATGCAAACCTTCCACATGCTCATAGAATGCAATTGTCAAGGATTATGCAGAGTGGCCTGTATACACCCCCAGCATGGGTCCTTTGAATTCTTCCACCCCAGTCTTCACAAGTGTAAAGTCTGCTTTTGATAAATACAGTTTGTTTGCAGTGACAACCTTGCCTGGGGGTGGGGATGGGATATGGATGTCCAGGGAAAGGTGGGTATGGTCAGATATCAACAATGGTGGTCTACCTCTGGTGTGGAACAGTGAGTATGCATGTTGCAGATGGTCAGGTGCAATATGTATTCCCCCTTGTGGTTGTGGTGAGTGGTTCTGCCATAGCACATGGACTCACAAATTGTAGTGGCTGTAGGGTAATGTTGTAGAGGCCTGAGTAGTTCCCACACACAATATGCCTGTACCTGACGTTAACAACTGGAATGGTGTATGTGAACACCTGTATATCTTGGCACTGTTCCCAGGGAAGCAAAGTGTGTGTCCTGGATGTGGGAGGGGTGGTCAGGACTGGTTGTGTTGTGTGTTACAGGTCCTGTGGTCACGAAGCATGGTATAAAACATAACCTGCCAGTGCGATGTGCATATCTGACCCTGACGTAGGTGGCTGCAAATGCATATATATGCTATCCCCCACCTGACAGGTAGTACTAGATGTACATACCTCTGTAGAAATAATAATGTTAGCACCCTATAAATACTGCAGGTGCAGAACCAATGCCCAGTAAATCGGATAGTGCACTCTGCTAATGCATCTCTCTCACGTGTCATAATATAGTTAGGTAGGGGTTTGAATCCTGCAAATGCTCAGTGTGTGTGTTGGTGAGTGAGCTGGGTTGTTGTGTGTGCAACTCTGTGTGAGGGGAATGTCCCTTTTGGCAACTGGCAAAACACACTACAGGATGCACATTTCCCTTTCTAAACCCTGATGATGTCAGCACCCTATAAGTACAGCAGGAGAAAGGACACATCTCAGTAATGCGAATAGCGTGCTCTGCTAATGCGTCCATCTTGAGTGTCATAACATAGTTAGGTAGGGGTTTGAATCCTGCAAATGATCAGTGTGTGTGGAGAGGAGTTAGTGTGTGTGTGCAATTCTGTATGAAAAAAATATCCCTTTTGGCAACTAGGAAAACACACTACAGGATGCACATTCCCCTTTCTAAACACTGATGATGTCAGCACCCTATAAGTACAGCAGGAGAATGAAAACTTCTTAGAAATGCAAATAGCGCACTCTGCTAATTCGTCCGTCTCGAGTGTCATAACATAGTTAGGTAGGGGGTTGAATTTTGCAAATGCTCAGTGTGTGTGGAGGGGGGGTTAGTGTGTGTGCAAGTCTGTATGAAAGAAATGTCCCTTTTGGCAACTAGGAGAACACACTACAGGATGCACATTCCCCTTTCTAAACACTGATGATGTCAGCACCCTATAAGTACAGCAGGAGAAAAGAAACCTCTCAATAATGCAAATAGCATGCTCTGCTAATGCATCTGTCTCGAATGTCATAACATAGTTAGGTAGGAGTTTGAATCCTGCAAATGCTCAGTGTGTGTGGAAGTCTATATAAAAGAAATGTCCCTTTTGGCAACTAGGAGAACACACTACAGGATGCATATTCCCCTTTCTAAACACTGATGATGTCAGCACCCTATAAGTACAGAAGGAGAAGGGAAACATCCCAGTAATGTGAATAGCATGCTCCGCTAATGCATCCATCTAGAGTATCCTAACATAGTTAGGTAGGGCTTTGAATCCTGCAAGTGTGTGTGGTATAGGGTGGAAGTAGTGGGTGTGCAAGTACATGTGTGAGAGACCTGACCCTTTTGCCAACCAGTACAACACACCAGCTGCTGCATATTCCAATCTCTACACAGAGATGATGTCAGCACCCTACAAGTACAGTGGAAGAGGTCAAATCTCCCAGTAATGCAAATAGCATGCTCTGCTACTGCGTCTCTCACTACTGTCATAGCACAGTTAGTTATGGCTTTGGATTCCAGACATGCCACATGTGTTTTTGTCACACAGAATGCCCATGTGTGTGGCTTGTTGTTCACAATAATGCATGACATCGATTAAACCAGTAAGGGCAATAGACACAGATGATGTATGTGTGTGCCAAATACACATATGTACCTGTGACCTTCAATAGTTACCATGTCTGACGCCTGCCACATATGAATACATGGTATTTGCACTGGATAACATTATGACTGTGGTCTTCTGTGCGGGTGCTGCATGTGGTATGTGTATATACAGTGTGAGATGTAGATGGTATCAACCTAGCAGCGAGGGATACACATCTGGTCTGGGGCATATAGTCTACATGTTGTTGATGAACAGGTGCTGCATGTTTTCACCTGTTGTGGGAGTGGTAACAAGTTGTTCCATAGCAACTAAGGGGTGGCGTAAGCCACAAAACTATGGCTAGGCTTATAAATGCCCTCGGGCAGATAGCCTAGTATGAACCTATGAACCTATGAACCTATGAATGCAGTGACTACATGCTAGGAACCTTTCAGCTAGGGTGTTGTAGCTACAGTAATTCATCAGCATTCAGTAATACGTCAGCATTCCTGGTGAGGGTATGATGCCAACCAAGGTCAGGGTCATACCAGCCTGTGCCACATGCTCAGAGAGCCTTTCCATGTTCCCTATCATGTAGTCCACGGAGGTACATCACAGGTCAGCTGTAGTGGCATGGACAATGACTGAGTCATATGTGTCCATGCCTCTGGCTGACCTGTATGCTTGTGTTATGTGGTGGACCATAGTGCCCCATGGGCATATCACTGTGACCTTCACCTTGTCCAGCCTGGTGAGCGTGACCTCACTTTACTGGACAATAAAGGTACCTAACACAACTGTAGCAGGTGTGTTGTCTAGCCGTACAGGCTGTGACTGTTTGGCATACAGGATTTGTGTGCTATGTGTTATGCATGCTGTGTTCTGGCATAACGTATGCCTGTGTGCCAGCTGCAGAGGTGTCTGCCGCTCAGGCAGGATGCTATTCTTAGGCTCCACGAATGGCCCAGTGTGTTCACATGCTTGTATTGCTGTCAGTGTAGGTCTACATCAGACTGGTATTGTAGTCACTGTAGTATTTAATGCCACCTGACAGGTTATGCCAGTACTGGGTTCAGAGTGCTTAGTCCCCAGTTTGGCTATGTGGTTCCATCTCATACATGTGTTGTACATCCATGTGTAGGGGAGAGGGTTGACTGTGTACATGTGGCAGCTGTGACATTGCCACATGACCCACATATTCCACAACTGTACCATAGAGGTGACTGACAACTGACCTTTGCACATGCTACCATAGTATTGTGATTGCCATGGTGATTAACAGCACATAGGGCCAATGGGGAACAAGGTACATAGGTTCATAGGTTCATACTAGGCTATCTGCCCTAGGGCATTTATAAACTTAGCCAGAATGTGTTTGGCTTTCGCCATCCATTGTAAATTTAACTTGCTATGCCCTTTTTTGAGGTTAGTATACTGTGCCTCTGTCTAACAGTGACACAGAAGTGATACCCGGGGAAACCTACGATGTCCCATCTACTCATCAAGATTCCTCTTGAAGAGAGTCAATGAGGGACTCTGCCTAACCTGGACTGGGATTTTATTCCAGAGTGAAGGGAGCCTCTGGGTTATGTATCTGTCCCTCCAGCATGTCCTATTTATTTCAGTGCTGAGGTTCAAGTCTCTCGAGCGTGTAGTTCGATGGGATTTGGATATTCTGAGGTGCAGCATGCCCATTAATTCCGGGTTTGACATGGCTTTATACGTCAGGCACAAATCGCCTCTGAACAGGCGGTATGCCACTGAGTAGAGCTGGAGTTTCTTTAACCGGTCAGCATATGGAATCTGTTTGAGCCCTTTGATCCTCTTGGTGAGGTACTTTTGGGGTCTTTCCAGTTGCTGCAGGTGTCTGGTAAGGTACATCCCACTAGGGGCATTGTACTCAATTATGGGCCTGATGAGGGATGAGTAAAGAGGCACGATGTCCTCCCCTGATCTAGATGTGAATCCCTTCATGATGAGGTGGGCTATATAAAATGTTTTTCTAACCACTTTGGCCACGTGGTTGTCAAATGAGAGATTGCTATCAACTTGGGTCCCCAGGTCCCTAATTACTTCTTCTGTACTTAATGGATTACCACCTATGTGGTACTTTGTGGGCACTTTGTTTTTGTCAAAGGGGATGACTATACACTTTTTGGCATTCAGCTTGAGGCCATGGCTCTGGCACAAGTTGTTTGTTTCTATGAGGCCCTTTTGGAGGATGCTTGTGTCAGCTGGAGAGTCAATTATGGCGGCCAGTTTGCAGTCATCTGCGAATTTGGTCAGCCACAGTCCTTCCGTGTTGGCCTCTACCTCCGATAAATATATACCAAACAAGAGAGGTCCCAGGACTGAGCCTTGTGGGACACCACTTGTAACTGGTTTGGAGTCTGCATGGCTACAGCAATTCTAACCATGTGGGCCCTGTCCTTGAGCCAGTGTGCAATCCATCTAGTGACATAGGGTTTATATTTAAGCTGATGAGCTTCTCTAGAATGCCCGAGTGGGGTATTGTATCGAAGGCTTTTGCGAGGTCCAGATAGGCTGTGTGGACCACCTTCCCCTTGTCAATGGCCTTGGTGACTGTTTCAAAGAAATCAACCAGGTTTGAGAGGCAGGATCTGCCCTTAACAAAGCCAAACTGGGTATGATCCAGTGTTTGTAGGTCCCCAATATCTTTATTTATGAGGTCCATGATGATCCTTTCCATAGCTTTGCAGACCAAGCTAGTTAGGCTTATGGGGTGATAGTGTGCAGGATCCATTGAGGCACTACCTTTATGTAGAGGGACCACTGTTGCTGTATGCCACTCTTTGGCCACATATCCTGTAGTAAGGCTGGGATTGAACAGTAGTTTTATATTTGGGTGTAGCTCTTCTTGGAGTTCATGTAGGACACAGCCCATGACACTGTCTGGTCCCATTGATGCAGTGTTTTTTGCTTTGGAGAGGGCGGCTCTTACCTGAGCATCTGAGATGTCAGGGGGGCAGCACTCTGCTGGGATAAATATTTGCCCTTTTGGTGTGGAGGGGGGGAGTTTGCACTAAACCTGTCAGCTAGGATGTTGGCAATGTCTGTGGGTTCAGTGTTTCTTTTGACATTTTGGACTATCTCTGAGCATATCTGGGAATTACCATCCAGGTTCCTAACATAACTAAAGAAAGCCTTGTGATTATCCTTAGTGTCCTGTGCAATTTTCTCTCTAAGCTGGCCTTAGACAATCTTATGAGTGCCCATAGTCTTTTGCTAATACTGATCAGTGATGCCTTCCCTTTTTGGGATTTTGCTGTATCACTTAGTAGCTTCCTCCTTCTATTGTATAGTTTGTTTATGGCTGGGGTCCACCAGACAGGACGTCTGCCTTTGGAGGATTGGGTCTTGGTTTTATTAGGGATCGCATGATCCATGCATTCCTGAAGGTGTCCATAAAATGCGTTTATAGAGGAATCCGTGGTCTGGTCCGTATTTTCCACAGGCCCGGGGGCTTTGAAGGTTTCCACCTCAGTTTTGAGGAGTGTGAATTTGCTTTAGAAAAGTTGTTCACTGTGGTTTTCTGGCCAGGGGGTGGGGTCGGGATGTGAATATCCAGTGAGATTAGTTTACGGTCTGATCTTACCAGTGAGGGATACACTTCTGGTCTGGAGCATAGAGTCCCCATGTTGGTGATGATCAGGTCCAGTATGTTTTCCCCTCTTGTGGGAGTGGTAACAAGTTGGTCCATAGCATTTGAGTTCATAAATTCTAGGAATCTTTGGGCTAGGGTGTTGGAGCTAGAGTCATGCTCCCAGTCTACATTTGGGTAGTTGAAGTCGCCCAATATAATGGTGTTTGGAGAGACCTTCATATTTTCCACTGTTCTCAGGAAGGCCGAGTGCGGTTCTTGTGTTTGGGAGGGTGGTCTGTAGCAGGCTATAACCTGGAAGGCAGTTTTACCCATTGTTAGTTGCACATGGATAGTCTCTGATGCTTGGTGCTTTGCCACCAACCTGGAGGTGTGGGTATCTTTGATGAATATCAACACTCCCCCTCCTTTTGTGGATCGGTCCAAGTTTTGGGGCTGAAAAGCATGGTATGAGGTATAACCTGGTAGTGCTGGGGTGCTCTCGGTAGCCCTGAACCCGGTATCTGTTACTGCACAGATATCGATGTTTTCCATGCTAAGGAGAGTTTCGAGTGCATGCATCCTGAGGTTTAGACTTCTGGCGTTGAGTAGCATTACTCTTAGTTTCTTATCCCTTGTGATACCTATGGAGGTGGGTTTGTCATTTGAGCCTTGCCTAACAAAGGCACTATGGGGGTAGCAAGAGCCTTTGCCAATATCCGAAAGCCCAGGGATGACAGGTGCAAGCCATCCCTAGCGAAGCAGGTGGTTCAACAGAAGATGAGTATGTGAGGGTGTAGTGCCTGTGATTAGTTAGCAGTGGCATATATGACTGCTCACGTGGACAAATGCCAGGTAAGTCATATGCAATGTATCACAGGCAACGTACATGTGAACAGGACAAACAGTGATGTTCTGTCAAGTGAGACATGGACATACATATAGTAAGCTATGCAGATGTCACTAGGAGTCCACAGAAGCTCTGTAACTATGCATTGCAGGTGGGATCAGTATTCCAGGGTAACTGCAAGCAAACATGCATGCAAACAAAGCTACAGTAAGCAAGGCTGCATGTAGTCCATTGTACAACAAACAAGCTGTACCACTTCCAGTAGGTAACACTGCAAATATGCAGGCACTATGCACATGTACATGGAAATACACAGGTCAGATGACTAGGGTCCAGTCTCAGCACACACAAGTGTACAGACCATGTACCATCAGGATGTACAATAACTGGATGGAAACCCATGTGCTCATACCTGCAGTAATACACATGTCAAATAACAGACACTGAGCCTTCACTCAGTGGTTCCATACTTAGTAGGATGTATGCTACCTGGCCTGCCACCACAGTATCCCTGACATGTATGGGGACTCTCCCTCCTGTGACAGTTAGTTTTGTGAGTTGGGGCTGTCTAGCATGGTATGAGATGAGAGCTTGCAGTGCTAGTGTGCTCCTGTGTGTCCGGTACCAGTCGTGTAGTACTGCACACATATCAACATCCTCAAACATCCGCATTGCAGAGTCCAGTGTGGGCAACATGCCACTTGCAGTTTACATGTCCATCATTGCGTATTAATACTTTCATTACCTTATCCCCTGTGCTACCTATGTATGTAGCCTTCTGTTGACATCCTTACCACCAGTATGCCAACATGTGCAGATGATACACTATGGTACTTACCATGGGTGTAGACAACAGTACATGACAATCATACCTTTACTGCATCAGGCATGCTGTGATATACCCACAATTATATCAGCACACAGTACTGTTAACAACATGATACTATTACTACACGTCTGTGTAGTCACCTTGTGCACCAGCAACATGTTAACCTGTACCTGCACTGATGTTACAGATTGCAGGAGGTGGCACAGTTTCATCATATGCACAGGGTGTGAACTTGGTATGCCTGAGTCAGCCACCGATACCACCAATTGACATGTATGTGTATGTGTGTTGGTGAGGGACAGCAGTACAAGGTGGGGTAATGTTGATGCAGTGTGTGCATGTATGTATGCGGTAGCCCTAGGTGTTGTCAATTCGCATGTGTGTATGGATGCACACAGTTCCACCTCATGGCTGCCATATACTGGTGTTTGTGGACAGCCACAGACTGTACCTGCCAGGTCATACAGATCAGTGTCTCTGGCCACAGACACAGTACCTGTGCCTTGCAGGGGTGCTATGGACCGTATCCGGTACCAACCCAGACTGGGTACTGTCATCAGAAGCAGGTGTTCGTTGACTGGACACAGATCCCTGTTGGCCCTGGCCAGAGCCACGTGCACGTGGTCTCCTGGGGCGGTCTGATGACAGCACAGACCCAGCATTCATGGGGCTGCTGCTGGCACTATGGGGGCGGCTGCGGCCCTGTTGTCATCCACGACAACTGCCAGCTGCTGCTGTTTCTGACATATGCCCACGTCGACGCCTCAACCGTCCACCATCGCCCTGCCTCATGGACATGTAGTTGTGGAACCGGTCTAATATGTCCCCACAACGTCTGTCTATGACATCGGTGATATTATGGATGGCAGCCGCAATGTCACGCATACTGTCAGTCATGGCTGTGCGATATGCTGTCAGCTCCCTCAGACCCTGTCTGGTGTACCATTCCATATGTGACTGTGCCTGCATGACAGCCCAAAACATAGCTGAGGTTGTAAGACCTCTGTGGGCACGTCTGACAGGGGCAGTATGCCCACGGATGCTCCCACGAGAATGCCTAGACATCTGTCTGTGTGGTACCATCTAAGAGCCATGCCCATGGCTGCTGTGTGGGGAACCATGTGCCACAGATACCACATTACCCTGGTCAATGCCCACTGTATGCTGTCCATCACCTAGGGACATTGGTGACAAAGGGTTTATTTGCAGGATAACTGTGCGCATTGATGGGGTAGACAGCTGTGTACTGTCAATCGGCTGATCAATGATGGACCCTGGCATACCTTCCTGTGCCATTACACAGATGCATTATCAGTACCCATGGCACCTGATTCAGGTTCCCTGCTGCATGACACCAGAGCAGCACCAGAACCTGTGGGAGGGAAACAGGAAACACAGTTTAAAATGTCTACACAATATTACCAGTGATGCACACATCCACAAATGCACAGGTCCACACATGCACACGTGCACAGGTGCACACATGCACACGTGCACACATGCACAGGTGCACACATGCACACATGCACACATGCACACGTGCACACATGCACACATGCACAGGTGCACACATGCACACATGCACACGTGCACACATGCACAGGTGCACACATGCACACGTGCACACGTGCACACATGCACACATGCACAGGTGCACACATGCACACATGCACACGTGCATACATGCACACATGTATGCGTGCACGCATGCACACATGCACACATGCACACGTGTACACATGCACAGGTGCACATGTGCACACATGCACACATGCACATGTGCACACATGCACATGCACACAGTTGCACACAGTTGCACACAGTTGTACACTACTCAGTATGCGAGATATCAACACACAGACACAGACACACCTGCATGCATACACAGAGCACTACTTAGTGAGCCTAATATTACAGACAATTAAAGGTATTGTTAATACACACTCACCAGCATGGATTGGCTGCATTGCTGTTACACCGGAGAGACCTGCAGAAGTGAGGAAACTAATGTCAGTGGGCACAACTGTGCCATTGTTACTGAGTATGATACAGGTCAGTAGTACAACAGTCGCCTTTCACAGGTCAGCTGCTGATATTGAGGATATCACACTTGCACATTAAATACTATGATGACAGCTACAAACCAAGGACACACCTCACACATGCATTAACTACCAGTGTACACAACAGTCAACTATACATATGGCATATTACCTGCACACTCATAGTCTTGCTGCTGCGTGGCTCCAGCCTCCTTCATAATGCATGTCTGCTGCTGCTGTTGTTGTTGGCGGACTGGAGCCACTACACTCATGAGTAGTCCCTCCAGTCTGGTGAGTGGGGGATGTGTAGCCACCCCACCACCTGTGGCGACCTGTTGCCTGTGGATATCCAATGCACGCTGACGGACATTTCTGATTAAATCACTGCAGTGATGTCATACCTACTCATATGTCCTATTATGCGTGCATATGTCATTTACCTGACGGACCAGGTCTTGCCACAGTGCAGCCCTCTCCTGCTGATTCTGGCTGGTGAGGGAAAAGAGTATTGCCTAATCCCGCACTAGGCTCTGGTGCATCTCCTCATCCTCAGCTGCAGAGTAAGCTGGATTTCGCGGGTGAGCCATGTTCCTGAAAAAGGATATAACATGATATCAGCAATATATGTCAGCAGAATTTGGCACACATACTACACATGCTACTCGACTGTTATGATATGACATATCTCACATATATAGCATCTGTCTGTCTATTGGTGGATACATATGTAAATGGCCAGGTATCAGTGCTCAGCCAGCAACTGTGCAACAGTACCTGGCACACTCCATACGGCATACTACCAAACCCCAGCAGTCAGAACACTGATTCAGGTCCAGAGCACCTCCTCACTCTGGGGGTTTGCATATAGGTACTGTATGGGTACATCATCAACCACTGTGAGCTGACCACAAACTAATTGCCCTGGATATACATATCTGACCTCCACCACCAGCACAAATGACTATAGTAAATAACATTGCAAATGCAAACTTTACACTTTGTAACAGTGACATGGGATCCTTTCAGCCCACTGGGCCAGTGGAAGACACAACCCACAATGCTGACCCCTTTACAAATGATTTCTACGGACATCTCCGAGAATGCATGGATCATGCAATCCCATATGTGACCAAAACACTCTCCACAAAGGGACAGCATCCTGTCTGGTGGACCCCAGCCATAGACAGATTGTATTACAAAAGATGGAAGCTACTGCAAGACAGAGCATAATTCCATAAAGGGAAGGCTTGTCTGAGCAGCACTAGTAAGGATCTATTTTCCCTCATACAAACATCCATGGGCAACTTTGAGAGGGAAATCAACAGGGACACTACAGATAACCACAAGGCCTTCTTCAGTTATGTTAGCAACCTGGTCAGAATCCCTCCACTATGCTCATAGTTAGTACACAACAACAAATAATTCACTGAACCCACAGATATTGGCAAAATTGTGGCAGACAGGTTCAGTGCAGGTTTCACCCCTCCCTCTCCCCCAAAATAAGACATAGTTATCCCAGCTGACTGTAACCTCCCTGTCATCACAGATGTCCAGGTGAGAGCCGCCCTCAGGAAAGCAGAATACACAACATGAATGGGACCTGATGGTATCCCCGGTTGCATGCTACATGAACTCCAAGAGGAGCTAAACACACATATAGAAGTGCTATGTAACACTAGCTTGACTACAGGATATGAACCTGTACACTGGCACACAGCAGCAGTGGTTCCACTCCACGAAGGAGGCACCTCTACATACCAATACAATACAACACAATACAATACATTACAATACAATACTATACAATATGCTATTGCCCCTGGGACTACAGCAGCATACTGTTCTGCTACCCTGACCATTGTGACACATGTGGTGTGATGGTACCTGCTGCTGTCAAACAGTTACACAGGGTGACTCATATGGCATATTACCTATCTGACTAACATTCAGCAGGTGTATGTGTGACATGTACTCATGGTGAGTCTTGCTTCTTAACACTGTGTGGTTTATTGCAGGGTATGTCTTATCTGTGGGTAGGAACCTTTACCTCCACATGTGCTCTCTATTGCAGTGACACGGACGACACACAGCAGCCATTTAGGTTGTGGATGGTGTGAGGTCTTACTATGGTTGTTGGACATCTGTCATGGGTGTGACTTAAGTATGTAACTCCAGGAGTGGTAACCGCTATGTGGGTAGTATGTGTGTACTCTGTGGTGTTGTCAGTCACTGTGCATTGGTAATGTGTTTGAGTGCATTGTCACAGTGTTGTACATGTCACTGTGTCCTTCTCCATATCTGTAGCTGTCATGTGAGGTACATACCATGGCAGCCATTATGTGGTGTGGAGGGGTACACTGACCTACATGTCCATAGCTGACACACCATGTCTGCTGACACATACCATGTGCAGGTATTCCAGGAATAGTGTGCCACTGTGAATATCATTAGGAGGGACTACTGTACACATTTATGACCATGTTCACCCCTGACACATGCAGTGGTGGGCAGCCAGTCACATATCTGGTGGTTACTGGTGTAGGTGATTTGAAATGGGGTATGGTACTCCAGTTTTGACACTGGTGTTCACTCCATGCCTTTGTCACCAGGCACCTGTTGTAATACATCTGTACACATGTGCCTCACTCAGAATATATATACATCTATCTCTCTCTCTCTCTCTTTTATATATATATATATATATATATATATATATATATATATATATATATATGTATATAGATATATTTATATGTATATATATATATATATATATATATATGGTTTCCTATCACTCCATCGAAAGTTCATTACATTGACAAGCATTTGCCCCCTACCCCAATGTTGTGTGACCCTGGAGTTGATATATATAGTTAGGAGGTGTGGGCACAGCCACAGTGTGGGGTGAAGACTCCCACCTAAAATGCTTGTCGATGTAATGAACTTTCGATGGAATGAACTTTAGATGGAATGAACTTTCGATGGAGTGATAGGAAACCATATATATATATATATATATATATATATATATATATATATATATATATATATATATATATATGTCTGTATACATATACACATATATATATTGATGTACATATATTGCTATAGATATTGAGGGGGGTGTGTGACAGAGAGGGGGTGAGAGTGAGAGAGGGGGTGGGACAGCGATACACAGTCCAACAACATGCAGGGTTGATTGATGGCAATCAATGTACATGCAAATATTTATGACCCAACAGGACAAATGTCCAGGGGTGTTAATTGTGATTGCACATACCAATTTCACGTGGAATGGATTATATGTGGTTATAGGGTGGGGTGAAGAAAATATTATTAACACCTTCGAATACCAATACATATGCTGTACATTTCTAATAGCTGCAGATATATACACACTACTGTTCTAACTGCAGTTTCCTATATGATAACTACTTCAATTTGGTGATAGGACTGTTACTGCTACATCAATATGCATTTTATTGTTCTTCATACACATTCATATCTGGCTTTGTTCAGATACATCATCCTGCTACATTTGCTTTATATAGCTATAGACAACTGTGGATGTTTGATATTTCAGACAATCATACTATCTGCATATTGCAGACTGAGAGCAACATATCCAGATTTTGGGATACACATTCCAGCTGCAGCAACACTTTGAACACATTCCGCAGTGTGGTTCAACGTGTCACATTCATTTCATTCTGTACTGACTGCAGTATACTTTATTCAGGCGTTATTACTACTTTATTGGTGGATTCATAACTCTTTCTCACACTCTCTCACTTGTTTTCATTTTCAGGATGGTACTTACTTCTAGGCTTTATTGACATGTTTTACCTGTAGTTATTACAATCCTTTCCAGCAGTCTCACTTCTGTCATGTTTCAGCATTTCAACAGGGATATATTTCACACATGTGATTTGCTCATCTTCTGCAACTGTACTTTTCAGCATGCTGCAGGTTGTGTACTATTATTTTACAGGTGGGGCATCTTTGTTTCAGACTTTATTTCAGACATTTTCATTTTTCTGTTTGGATTACAGACTGCAACACACTTTTATAATCAAGCAATACTTGCAAACACTCTTACACTGTTACTTGCACATTTTATTTTTTAGTGACTACACTGCACTCTTTTGCTAACTGTCATACTTTTATATTTCTTTACAGTTACTGGGAGTGGATTACTGACCTGCCTGGTGGCGCAACCACACCAGCCTATCGCCATAGGCTCTGCAGTTTGCAGAACAGACACCTAAAGCTGTAATATAAATTAAGTAATATTGGAATACACATCTCCATAATATCAGCTAATTTAATTTCTTACATACATAATTAAATGTAACTTACTCAGTAGTGGGGCGTTGGGCATTTGCCAGGCCTCCTGGATACAAAGGTTCAATTGGTCCTGCTTCCATCTCTTCAGGTCTGCATGGTGGTGACGGACCTGCTCACCAGTCGTTGGAATCCCTGTGGCACTGGTGAGATCATGAGCCAACCGGTCCCACGCCTCAGCCCTATATGCTCCCCACAGGACCTGGCCCTGCATGAGTTGGGCCTCATGATTGTGGACTAGGAGCCAGACCATGTATCTTGACTCCTCAACTCCCTACCTTTGTGCTCGAAAGCAACTACCCTCACCTACTCCTGACATTCTGGCTGCATGTTAGTTCTACAATCATTTATGCTGTGCATTCCCGCCTATGGGGCTTATATATGCTGTTTTTCCCACACTTATCTCTGATTGGCCATTTTGGAATTGTATCAACTTCACAAAACCTGCTTTGTCATGCTCCACTTTCTATTCATTCCTATATATTTGCTATTACTGCATTTCTAAATAAAGTTGTCATGGCTTAGTGGTTCAGTACCTTGACTATGGTGCATGGGATCCTGGGTTTGAACCTGGCCACTGCTTTTTATATTTTATGACTGTCTAGACAGGCTAGGGGGTGTGTCTGTGTAAAGGCAGTTTTGTTACAGCTTGCTCAACGTTGCCCGTCGGTTAGCTTGTTGGTGTGGTGCGCAGCTCTGCACAAACGTGTTATGCTGGTTTATGCCTCATTTGGCTGTCAGCACACATATTACGCTCAGCTCAGCTAGGGGCACGCAGTTTCAGCATGTTAAACCACTGCTCACCTACGGGCACTCATTTTACACCTGTTAAACCACTGCTCACCTACAGGCAGATGCACTCACCTTGTTAAACTGTAGCTCAGCTATAGGCACATCTGGCATTTTTTATTATTTTGTTATCTCACATTTCTTCAAAATAAATGGCCTATTTCATTACATTTTACATAAAATATAATTTTATATGTGTACATGTTTGTCAGGGACTTGATTCGTGCTTATTTTACTAAAATAAAAATTGATGTTGTGGGGGCTCAAACCATGACTGCCTGCTCTTCAGCCGACGTCTCTACCGCTACGCTATTGCTTCTTGGCTTACTTTGCATATTTAGTTCTTATATGCTTTTCCGCTGACTGCTAACTGTGGCTAAGCTACGGGCACGCCCGCGCAAACGAGCGCACTCACGGGCAAACATCTTTACGATTTAAAAAAAATATATATAACATGTTCATTCATATATTTTATGTTCATAGTCTGTGGGGGCATGTGTTGTGTTGTGTTTATTCACATTTCCATGGACTCTGTCGTGGGTGTTTACTTTGGGCACTTTTACTCTTCTGGGGGCGTGTCCGCTTGCAGGGCTCGACCTACGGACACGCCCCTATTGTCTTCCATGGACCGTGTTAGCCTTAGGTGTGATTCAGCATACCCTCATGCATATGCATGACATGCTGACGTCACACCGTTTAACTGCAGCCTCCGTGTAAGCCTTGTATCTCTTACACGGAGGCTTTGTGAATCCTGCCCATTATCTTATATACAAAAAACTCCTTAAAACATTCTTTTCCAACAATAAAATGTATATATAAATGTTCACTTAATCTATCTAAGTAAGGCTTTTAATTTTAAAATGCTCCTAATAGAAATTACATCATTTAAACATGGTGGAACCAAGGCATTTAATTTCAACTGCCATAAAAGCTCTTTCTCTTCAAGTTTCAGACTAATTGGACCACCCCTAACATTTTCAAGTATTTTTTCAATAACAAAAAATGAAAATACGTGCTCAAAATTTTACCTTGGCTCATGTTTAAAATGTTCTGCTTTTTACGTGGGCAAAACCGACAGACCCCTTAAGAATAGAATATATGAGCATTGTTATGCCATTGAAAAAGGAAATGTCAACAACGCATTGGCCAGGCATATTTTGTTGTTTCTTGAGCACGTATTTTAATTTTTTTCAATTATTAAGTATTAAAATGTTTTTATCTTATGCTTAATTTTTCAGAAAATGCTCTGGAATGCAAGATGTCTGCAGGCTGCTAGAGGTGTGACATTCCACACACATAGGTGTTAAGTCCAACAAAGCAAATTTTGAGATGTAGATATGGCATCTCAGCACAAGGACAACCATTCTTTAGCTATGTTCAAAGCCTAAAAATCACCATACAACAGTGTGCCAAACTGTTGGTAAATGGTGCCACATTCACAGAACTGGGAGATATAACAAAGCTTATGGCTGATAAAATTCAGCTCCAAGTTTACTTTGCTCTCATCCCCAGCCACCCTCAAGAATACCATCTATCACAATCTCTCCACCTACCAGGCGGGGGAAAGTCTTAAATGTGTTCTCTAAGGCCAAAAATACAGCTTCAATGGACCTGATAATATCCCAGGATGCCCCCTAAATAGCCATAAATATGACCTGTCAGGGCCACAGGTGTCACTATTCAACAATAGCCACCGCACAGCCTTTGTGCCATGTAAATGAAAGACTGTGACTGTCATCCCCCTACACAAAGGCTTATCATCAACAGATCTCTGGAAATACAGACCAAATTAATCTGACTAGTCTCATATGCAAAGCCATGGAAAGGATTATCATTGAAATGATTATGAAACCTTCATAATTGAACACAACCAGTTTGGTTTTGTCAATGGCAGGCAAGCCTTCAGAACCTCGTAGACTTCTTTGAGAAGGTCACCAAGGCAATGGATGAAGGAAAATGGTGCATACTACCAACCATGATCTAGCTAATGCATTTGATACAATACCCCACAGAGGCATTGTAAATAAACTCACAAAATTAGTCATAAACCCCTGTGTAACTTGCTGGATAGCCAGCTGGTTCATAAACAGGACCCAGGAAGTTATAACTGGAGAGATCACCTCCACAAAGAATCCAGTCACCAGAGGAGTCCCCCAGGGCTCTGTGCTGGGTCCACTCATCTTTGGCATCTATTTTTTGGAATTCAAGGCTAATGTCAAGGGCTTCTGGCTTACTATGTTTGCAGATGAATGAAAGCTAGGAGCAATTGTAAATCTCCACAAAATCCTAACATCTTGCAGGAAGATCTAACACAGACAAATGACTGGTGCCAAAGCCGCAGCTTAAAACTCAATGCCAAGAAATGCATAATAGCACCTTTTGGGAAGTCGGTCACCCAGGTAAACTACCTCATCGATAAAACACTACATAAAGTAGACACAGTAGTCAGGGATTTGGGACTTGTGTAGATAGTAACCTGACTTTCGACCAAAATGTACCTAAGGTTGTAAGAAAATCATTCTGTGTCACTCAACTTCTAAGTAAGGGCATAGCATCACTGAGTATAACAACCCCTTCTGTATGTACCTGACCAGGCACATGCAGCAACTGGATGTTCCTCAAAAAAAGAATATGGGGCATAAACACAATGTCCTGTGCAGATCACCTTAATGCCTTTTCTCTATACTCTGAGGGTACTAGTATAGTCACTGTGGTCCCATTTGTCTCGTACCATTCATGGGCCACAAAGTATGCCACAAGGTCTCCGTCTCTCATTGTTGCTTAACAGGCAAAGTTGTGTTTGGCAACTTAAGAGAAAGAACTGTCTTTGGAATCACCATGGACAAAACAATTATCATCTTTCTCTCAGCTGCAACACCAATAGTCTGAAGCAGTTAACCACAAATGGCAAAGGCAAAGCTTGAAGACCCCAAACACGACAATAAGTAGTTCACTACTTATTGTCTTGTTTGGGGTCTTCAAGATTTGCCTTTGCCATTTGTGGTTGATTTATTGGTTCTTGGCTTCTATTTTGGATTAGTCTGAAGCAGTTGTTCCATGGTCATCAGCATGGTACAGGAACAAAGAAAGATGTACTTCATGAAACCCCCAGCCCATACGCCCGGAATGATGTTCTTCCCAAATGGAGAAATTTCTGACCAGCAAATGGTCTTTCAGACAGCAAATGATATAACTCACATTCCTTTTTGGCATGGATGGCCTTGTTTCCTCTTACATTCTTCCTGTCTCTCCCAAATTTTATTTACTAAATCATTTTCTGTTTTCCTGCACATGTGACCAAACCACCGTAATCTGTTCTCCTTGACTGTCTCTGCAACTAGAGCTATTCTGGCTTCTGCTCTGATGTGTTCATTTCTTCATCTGTCCTATAGTGTACATCCTACCACGCATGTCATGCACTTCATCTCCATCACCTCAAGCTTCTTCAACTGCTCTCTCCTCTCTGTTCAGGTTTCTATGCCAACAGCTGTTTTGTACACTTTACTTTTCAGTCACTTTGGCATTATCCTGTCACACGCACTGTCCCTGATGCTGCTGCCATTTGGCTGCAGCACTTCTGATTCTAGCTTTAAATTCTTCATTCAGACTTCTCTTCTCCTCAACCATCCCTTCCTAGATACATGAAGTGGTTAACCTGTTCCACTATTTTCCCTTCTGTCTTATGTTTCAGCTCCTTTCAATTTTCCTCATTTGTTGTCATAACAACTGTCTTGGTTATAGTTAGTTTTTTCCATTGTGCCTTCAGTTTTGAACTCCAGTCCCTATCATTTGTTGCCATTCCTGTTCAGGATCTGATTGTAGTAACTACATACAGCAGCTTTGTTGATCTGCCCCTCCAACATGTTTGCTAATGTAGTCCATTAGATGTGTGAACAGCAGTGGGTTCATATCTGAACCCTTATGTGCACCTGCTCCCATTGGGAATCCTTCTGTTAGTCCAAATAGCACTTGTGTTTGAGTCACTGGGCCCTCATAAGTAACTATCAGATGACTGAGTTTTCACAAACTCAAAATTCACATGGTCGAGACCATATGATCTAGTTTTTGAAAACCCAAAGCTTTTGAATGGAGATTATGGTACAGTGAGGATTGGGAAATTTACCCTTTTCCCCACTGTAGTGCGGTCTTGGAGTTGGCATATATAATCACAAGGAGGTGTGGGGGTGCAGATTGGCTTGCCCCCTGCAAAATTGTAAAAAAAAAGTAGATTTTTGTTGGGTTTTTGTGTATTTTTTTGAGGTTTGAATTTTCAGAAATTCAATCATATGTTCTCGACCATATCAATTTCAAGTTTCTGAAAACGTCATCTTCTGACATAGACCAACTCTCACACATTGTATCTACTAATTCTGCCAATGTTTCCAGAACTTCAAATAAAACAAAAAAATGTCCAAATTAGCATTCTTAGGTTCTTGTCAATGTTTTGTCCAAGTGTAGGAATATCTGGTTGGACTCTTTCCCCATCTCCAGCATCTTCTCCACTACTATTTTGACTGCAGATATTGAATCAGTTATGCTAAATCCTTATCTGAATCCAAAATGCTCATCTTCCATCTTACTTCTCCCTGCTCTGTACATTTGTCTGTTCTTCCCTCTCCAGCATTTTATTGCAGAGTGACAGGGGTTTGATATCTTTATACTTCCCAAAGTTCTGAAGATACTCTTTGGTCTTGTAGACTGGTATTAAAATGCTTGTTCTCCAGTCATCTTGGGTATGCATTTCTCCCCATATTGCATTAAGTACTCAGGAGCCATTTCTTCCCCCTGTTCACCTAGCATCTTGATTGTATCTGCTGTGACTTCATCTGAGAGTAGTGTTTTCCCTGAATTCATTTATATTAGAGCTGTTCTGACTTCTTATATAGTGGGTTCTTTTTCATCTTTTGTTGTAGGCTATGTGAGGTGTTCTTCATTCAGCTCTGGATGAATTCCTCCCACCTGTCTTTGATGTCCTCAGAAATAGTTTGGAGATTGTTACTGGCATATCTTAAGAACACTGTCTAATGACTTTATTTTTTGTCTTTCTGTCTTTGCCTTGCAACCTGATAGAGTTTCTTTCTGTCATCTGCTGAGTCAATTTCCTGAAGCTGGTAAAGCTTCTCTGATGATGTGTTCTTTACCATTGCTACTACTTCTTAGCATTTTTGTTTATCAACCAGTATTCCTACTTAGTCTGGTCTGTCTTTTCTATCTCCCAGTTTACCTACAATGCTTCTTTGTTTTGATATCAGCCTGGGCTTCTGCATTCCACCACCAGCTTTCCTTATTTCCTAATTTACCTATTTGACTTGGCCATATATCTGTTCTACAGAAATATATATATATATATATATATATATATATATATATATATATATATATATATATATATATATATATATCTATCTATCTATTTATCTATCTATCTATATATATATATATCTGTAGTCATCTAGAGATCGAGAGAGAAAGAAATGAAATATGTGGAGGTCTGGTTTGTGATGCATGAAATATTTCATATTGTGCTAGTAGGGAACGTGGTTTGTGGTATTTTTTTTTATCAACTTTAATGGCCTACTTTAGCTGCATACGTTTTTACTAAATATGACTTCACGTAGTTTGCATACAATTGCATGAGTAGACCTATGTGACTTTCCACTAAAGCTTTAAGGTTATTTGTGTGCTTATTTTTGGTGACATCAGTTTATACTTCGTGCAGTGAGTGTTATGATAGGATTTGTTTATTTTATAGTTTAGTTATGCCTTTTAGAAAGAATAGGGGTAATTTTGCAGGTAATTCTTTTTTCAAAATGGCTGATTCCCTTTATTGTTTTATTTTATTGTTCTTTTAACTTTTGCAAATGTTTCTAGAAGTTTGATCTAGGTTGGTATTGTTAATCTGTGGGGCTTGTACACACACACACACACACACACATATATATATATATATATATATATATATATATATATATCTTTGTATGTATGTATATATTTTGTATATGAAGAATATAGTTTTCCTTGTTTATGTTATAGTGAATTAGAAATGTGGCTTGTGTTTCATTTCACTTTTATATTTAGTTCACCTTATTTTATTAATTATAAGTGCAGATTCTGGCTTATCTGGTGTCATTGTCCGTGTCTTATGTGGGTAATGTGCACATTTTTACTTTAGTTTTTAGACAGTAATGTAAGTAGGGGATTTAGGAGCATTTTAGTAGCTTTGATGGAACACCTTAGTGTAAGTTAAACTTTTGCTAACATGTCACATGCAGAGATGAATGATGATGAATCAAGAGTGTAGACGAACAGAAATTTATCTACAGAGTTTACCACAAAAAAAAAAAAAAAAAAAAAAAAAACACAGCTGAGTTGGGATAGTGGTATGTTGCTCTGACTGTGGTGCACATGTTCCTGGGTTCAAGACTTGGCAGTGAAATGCATGGTGGTAGCACAACATTTAGGGTGGGAAACTGGCACAATGGTTAAGGTGTTTGCCTTACAAACACAAGGTGCAGGGTCTGATTCTCACATGCAACAATTGGCTAGTCTTAAAATGACCCACAAGGGCAGTTAGCCTAGCACTAATCTAAGAAACTAAGAAACTAAGTCTTCACAGATGTTGCTTTGAAACAATGCTATTCTTCTTCCTCTTCACTCCACCTATTTCAAATGCTTCCTGAGATGTTAGAGCCCCACATATTTCCTTGAACACATGCTTTTACTCCTGTCAACTTCCAGTTCATCAGCCAAGTCTCTGTTGACCTCAGAACCTTGTCTGACTACTGCTAGCAACTGATTGTGGCTACAATTGGTTTTTGCTGGGGGTCAAACACTTCACTGTGGAAGACTTTGCAATTTGTTATTATATCCCAGTGATGTTTCTTTAGCAGAAAGAAGTCTACTACATAACACTGTAGCTCACTTAAAACAGTCATACCATACCCAAATTGACATTACATAACAAAAAGAAAATGGCACAAAAAAACTAAATGAAAACAGAGACACCATCATCACATCATGTAAATATAACAAAACTAAGTTCACACATTACACACCTAAAATATGTACACACAAGAGTCTTAAGACAACAGATTCTACATCAATCAACTCTTTTGAAATAAATGTGTTAATACTGAAGTGAAACACTTAAAAAAAATAAAAGAATAGAATTAAACATCAACTGCCAATTCACAACCAAAATCAACATTGGTGGCAATATTTACCCAGTTATAATGAGTCTTATAACTATGATTACAATAATTCTCACAGTACCACTAAAATATATAACTTAATTGAAACTACTAAATGTGATTAAAGTCTACTTCAGAAATAGTGTGGAAAAAAATCAGAGTGTAATCCATTCTTGAAAACCTACATAAACTACCTAAAGCTGACCTCAACATCTGTCTTATGCAGTTATCCCCACAACTGACTGAAAGCAATTAGAAATATATATTCATATTTATTTATTCTTTTTTTGGTGATTAGCCCACTGGACTAGTGGCCTCTTTTCAGGAGAGACATGAAGTGATACTCCTCAGCTTCACCCCTCCTGTCTTCAGTAGCCCTACTCATCTTACCTAACTTTCTACTTCCACTCCCCTCCTTTTTACCCCCACCTCTATCCACACATAGCTACTACTATTCCACTGTACTGCATTTCCATCTCACTTCATCCTGCTAGCATATAGGCTGCATTACCTCTAATTCCTGTACTCCTAACTCTACACTCAACTCTCACCCACACTCATCTATATTCATCCCAGCCTCTTACAACTGATATTACCCAGCCATGTCCCTCACACTTAACATCTTTCTCCTTATATTCACCCTCCACCTCTCTTTCTCCTTCTAAAGCTTTCATCATTTCACACAACCCTTCTCCTCCCCACCCTCCCCACCACATCTATCCTTACCAACACCCTCCCAAGCTACACTGCCATCTCCTGTAGTCTGTATTAAACTAGTCTAATCCTACAGAAGAAATTTACCCAACTCTCCATTCACCATAACTCTTCTTATCACCAAGGCCACAAATACCTCAACAACATAAGAAAGAAGTCCCGCCCACATAACTTTTTAATTCATTGTAACTTGGCTCTCAGTGGTGATATACACCCAAACCTAGGCCCTTCTTCCCCTTCTCATAATTCCCACACCTCTACTAAAAATCTAAAATGTATCACTGTTAATCTTCAGAGTATTAAAAATAAAATTCCCCACCTGCACACTTGGCTAAGCCAGCTTAAACCTGACTTCACTGCCATCACTGAAACATGGCTCAAGCTATATATCAAGGAATCTGAAATTCTACCTCCAAATTACTCCTGTCTTAGGAATGACAGACTCCACAAAAAAGGTGGAGGTGTTGCCTTAATATTCCTGAGCATTTACACAGTTATTCCATACTCTAAACCAATTCCCTCTTTCTCATCTGCTGAGCTACTAGTTACTCTTCTCAAACTTAACAACCACAAAAGCCTTTGCATCATAGTAATATACATTCCCTCAGGAAACAATAGTCCTATTCTAGAAGAAATTCTAGCCTGGGCAAGCCTTAACATACAAAATAAAACTATAATTTTAAGTGACGTTAATATCAACTGGTTAGATATCTCCAGTAATAATCCCTTCACAAATATTAACCTACACATATATTCTCAACTAATTTCTGATATCATCAGACCAAACAGGAACACAGACAAAGGCTCAACCATAGATTTGATCCTAGTTTCAGACCCCGATAAAATCTCTTCCTCAGGCATTCTCCCTGATAGTATCAGTGATCACTCTCCAGCATTCATTATACGTAAGCCCACCTCTACAACCAACCCTCACCAATATAGATACACCAGAGATCTGTCTCATTTCTCACAAAACACCCTCAATGACATCCTGCAGAATACAAATTGGAACCCAATTAAAATCCTTCCACTCAACGCAGCTGTTGAATTCTTTAATTCCACATTCCTCAGAACTCTAACCTCTCTTGCCCCCTTAAGACTAAAGAAAGTCAAATTAAAACAAGCTGCTGGCTGACAAAGGCCACAAAGCAAGTTATGTCCTTTAGGGAAAAAGCATGGAAAACTTGGCAAAAAAAAACAAAACTCCTTCTAACCTAATGCTATACAAACAGCTTAGTAATCAGGCTAAACATTTAGTGGTCAAAAACAAAAAAGAGTACATACAATCTATTCAAAAGCAGCACAAACAGAATCCAAAAAAGTTCTGGGGAGCAATTCATTCCTTACTCCACCCAGGTTCTAACAACACCCCATGCCCAAACCCAGATAAAACCCCCTCTGAATCAGCCTCACTCTTCAATAATACTTTATTGACATTATCACCAGTCTGTCTCCTACCTTCCCACCCATCAACCCTGACACATTGAGCCCAACATCAGCCCATAATACCTCAAATTCCATACCCATCTTCTCATTATCACCCATTACCATATCCACCATCCAAAAACTACTTTATAAACTAAAATCTTGTACAAACGCTCCTGATAATCTACCTGCAGAATACCTCCAACTAGGAGCCCCTTCCATAGTTTACCCTGTCAACATACTCCTTAACAGGTCCATTCAAGAATCCCACATACCAGATATCTGGAAAAAATCATTTGTCATTCCTCTACACAAAGGCAGCAACAACTCTGATATCTCAAACTTCCGTCCTATTGCCATTCTTTCCCCATCTCTAAAATATTAGAGAAGCATCCACATACAGCTCATAAATCTTCTAGTTAAATACCAACTGCTGTCTCCCACTCAGCATGGCTTCAGGCCAGGACATAACGCCAACACTGCCATCTCCTTCTTAGACACAGTAAATAGAGCCCGTAACTCTGGCTCCTAGGTTTCAGCTCTCTTTCTCAATCTATCAAAGGCATTTGACACCATTTCTCACTCCCTACAACTCAGCAAACTCTCCAATCTCAGTCTTTCTTCCCCCATCCTACAATGGTTTGCAAACTACCTCAACATCCGGCACCAGTCCTCTAAATGGCAAAACTCTTCTTCCCCTTTCATCACTGCCAGTACAGGTGTTCCCCAAGGATCAATTCTTGGTCCGCTCCTCTTTAGTATATTTGTCAACAACCTTCATCAAACTCTTACTCATTGCTCTGTCATCCAATATGCTGCCGATTCAACTATCATCTGCTCCTCAAAATCTCTCACTAAATTATAGCAACTTACCCAAGAAGTATTCACATCTACCGAGCAATGGATGTCCCAGAATCACCTCGCCCTTAACCACAACAAAACAAAATTATTTGCTCCCACAAAAACCACCCCATTGATAAATCTCTTTTTACAATTACTTCATGTAACAATGCCATCCTAGAAGCTGTCCCTAGTACCAAACTTCTAGGTGTTATCATTGATGACAAACTAACCTTTGACCTTCATATCCAAAGCAATATAAAAAAAAAAAAACTTCAAAAGATAGGTGCCCTATATCGACATAACTATTTCCTCAGTCTCACTGCCAAAAAGGCCCTAGCCTCATCCATTCTACTTCCTACTCTGCTTTATGGTGCTCCCATCCTTACCAACCTACAATCTACCCTAAAAAGTAAGCTTGATTCCTGTTACAATAAAACTGCCAAATGTGCTACAAACTCTAAATACTCTACCCACCACTGCTCCTCATTGCATAAACTAAACTGGCTGGAATCCCAGCATTATCTTACTTACCTTCAACTAACCACAGCCAACAAAATAATCTACCAATCTGAACATTGCCCTTCCCTTTCATCCATACTGACGAAGTACAAGTCCAATCGCAACCTCAAGTCAGAAAACAAAATGATGCTGTCTATAGAAAACCCAAACTGCCAGCTGACCAAATGCTGTACTCCCATGCTCTCTCAAAGTTATGGAATAACCTTCCTCCTCCTCTCAGATCAACCTGTAAGTCTGCTTCTTTTAAAAAATCCCTAAAATTACATTTCGTGTCTAACTGGCGATGCTCCTGTACCCCACTAAAAAATCCCAACACCTAACTTCCCACTATGGAACCTCCCTGTTTCTATTCTCTAATCTGTCCCACTCTTTTCTCTGTACCTTCTCACCCCTCCTCTCTCCAGATTTTCATCCAGATACAGTCTGCTCACCGGCTTCACCCTGTAATCTACACCCCTCTACTTTGAATCCTACTCACTTACATGTAGATACTATTATCTTTCTCCACTCATATATACTGCTAAAGACTTTCTTGTTCTACTCTGACTGTCATATTTCTGTTTCCATGTATGCTGTCACTTATATAAAAAAAAAAGATTATGTATTATCTAGGCATTATTGGAATGTCATCTCTGCCAATTGTCTTATCCTTTCTACTGTTTGTACATTTTTATATATCAACAATTGTTCTAACTAATGGTATATAGTACTACAGCTGTTTTATTCATGTATCGACAATGTTTTATTTTGTTAATTGTATATAATAATGTGGAGCTTTTCTCCCCAGGCCTCCACTGAAAATGGACTCCTCCAGGCCCAGTGAACTTTCCCGGTCAACAAATGCAATAAATAAATAAATATTGGGTGTTGACAAATTTCCCCTGCTCTTCTTGATAGGCATCATAGGATCTTCATAGGATCTTTTGCATGCACCTGAGTTACCACCAATTCAAGCAGATGGGACCTTAGTTTACCATCTCATTCAAAGGATGACACACTCAAGAGTGCATCCCTCCCCCTTATGCTACACTGTAGTGTCAGCAATCCATCTACCTAGTCTAGGAATAGGACCCACTGCTTTCTGCATCAAAGGGAACTGCGCTACCAGCTGCACCACTGACCCTCACTATACACACACAACAACAACAACACACACACACACACACACACACACACACACACACACACATACACACACACACACACACATTCACATGTACTTACAGAAATGTACACACACAAGCTATGTGTATCTCTCTGCAGTCTGACACATTCTATGGACATTCTGCATGCTACTGAGGAACTGTTGTTGTTCATAAGTGCAATATTTCATATTTTTGTAGATAATCCATAGATATCTTTAAGAATAGAAATTGCACATATGTAGTCATCTAGTAAAGTTTTTAAACAATGTAAGAAAATGAGATGTTATGTTAAATAGTTACAAAGTTTTGCTGTTTAATGGAAAATCTCCCAGAAATCCATGCATTCATTTGCAGTAGTTTCTGTGTAAGCAATTTATGTCTGAGTTGTGTTGTATTGTACATAGCTGGATTTTCAGAACATAATTTAACATTAGGCTCTAATACTTAAACTTGCTGTCTGCCAAAATTTTTATGACATAGTAAAAATAAAGTTAGTTTGCATCATATGTGTGTCATGAATCTAAATAAGAGACATTTGGGTTTGCCTTTACCTCATCTTTGCTCACTCATTTTCATTAACCTGTTGCACAGGTTTACTTAAACACAAAACCCTGGAAAGGTGATGCAGAGGGAGTGGTCTGAACAGAATTATGAAACAGTTAAGAGATTTAGTTAAGTGGAAATAATTAGACTGTTAAAATGAGGTTTACATTTTTTAAATATGTTTAACTATGTCAGACAGCAACAGTAGCGATATATGTATTATAAGTGATGACACATTTGAAGATGGGTGTGTACATGACAGTGCCCAGATAAACTGACTATCAAGTATCAGA